>NC_022020.1:5118090-5119565 GCF_000317375.1 Microtus ochrogaster
ATCTACTATGATCACCATTGTCTATTATCTATCATTATATTTATTAAAATTACATAAGGACACTAGGGAAACAATGTTTTCCCAAATCAAAATGAGGTATATTTCTCTTCATTTGTGATATCCATAAACCATATGCTCATATTAGCTCTAAATAAAACTTTATTATAAGTTTGAAATGACATACCAAGTGAGTATATAAGAACTAACCAACTGTCCTATATTTAGGCTAAGAAAAGGTCCTTTGGGGACAATTTAAACAGGAATAAAGGAGAACTTGAATGAGGAAACTGTCTTGGAGCTGTCTGCATGGAGGCCTAGATCCCCTGACAGTGTAGCTCTGTGCTGACTGGAAGTCTAGATTGAAGCCAAATCCATATGCAGAGACACGAAGATGCAGTCATTGCACTTACGGGACTTACCCACCATCTAACGATGAAACAGTGATGGTGAGAGACAAGCATAAACAAGAGTGGGCAGGGAAAGAAAATTTAATCCATGACCATGAACTGGACCTTTAAGCTTGAAGTCTTCATGGCTGAGTAAGAATTTGTTAAGATCTGGGAAGCAGTCCAGGCAGCCACTGCACATGACAAAGCCCAGTACGCTGCTCTTTGTCATCAATGTCATTCTCGGTCTCTAACCCTTAGTTTCTGAGGTCACTTCCTGAACACAGCTTCTCATGGTTTTAAGCTAGTTCAGTCAGAAGGCAGACCACAGGCCGCAGGCACATCCCCAAAGGCCTGATGCCCATCATTCTGGCAGCTGTCACTCGGTGGTGATGCATACACACCTTTGCAAAGCAACCTGGGGTCATGCAGGGGCTCTTCCCTCCCTGCCATTTCCCAGCAGCACTTGCAGCCTTCTACCTTACCTTGCTTTTGTGGGGTCTCAACTTTTGTTTTGCACAGAGGGCCGTGACCACCTGATTTTAACTTCCTTTTTCTTTTACTGCCCGTTTTTCTTAAATGAGCTTTCTTCATATAACAAAAGTTTGCAAAAGTCACCCTGCCCAAGTCCTGAAAGCTCCCCTAGTTCCTTACCCATCTCATCCCTGTTTTACACCTTCTGCCTCATTACAGCCTTCCACTCTGTTTCCAAACATGCTGCCTCTCTGTGCATCTGAGGGATGGTTCCCCAGTCTGCTGTTTTGCTGAGATTTTTGAGAACATGACAGAAGCTGTTGTGTTTGCTTGTTTTGTTTTATGGTCTTAGGAATTGAGTCAGAGCCTCATGATAGCAAGTCCTCTACTGCTAAACTGTCACCCAACTAGCCATGTGTCAATCAGAAGTGAATCCCCTGACCATAATCACTCCCAGCGCCCACTCCTCCAGATGTTCAGGACTCTCGTTAAGGAAAAAACAAGACTCCTTGGTCTATCATCTTTGTCCATAGCGCCAGTACCCTTGATCTCATTTTCCCTCAAGACGTGTGTGAGCTGACATCCTCCAGAGAGTAACCTCTCTCTTGGTTGGGA
>NC_022020.1:5120307-5128296 GCF_000317375.1 Microtus ochrogaster
TTTCCTCTCTCCAGCATAGAGGAAGTTAGACCACACCTTTTATAGTCCCTCATGAGGTATGGAAAACCAGTCAAAAATCTTTATGTCAAACAAGACTCAGGATTTGGGTTAAGCAAAGAGTTACCTACTCAGCAAAGTAGAACCTTCAATATGAGGAGGCTCTGTGACTAATCCCTGTGATTAATCTTACACACTCTCCAAGTCTAGATTCAAGGAATTGAAACGGAGAGATCTTTCTATGTCTATTTCCAATTCCCAGGATCTTCACTGAGTAGCCAGCTATCCTGACACGCTCACGTTTACTCTCTCATGAGAGAGATGAGTAAGGCTTGACCCACAGGCTGACTCCCTCCAGCCCTGAGGAACATTAGCATTATAAGCACATCTCTGCAAGAGATTATGGTATAGTACAGTGATGTAATTTTGTTGTATAATACTGTCATAGCCCCATTCACCACAGACGCGGGGAATTCCCTGGTCTTCTCTTGGTTTCCAGTCTCCTCGCCTTACTCAAGCACGAGGCTCCATTTAGACCTTCTTTCCTATCTTGGCTACTGTGACACTGTTCTCGTCAACTTTTCTCTAATCTCTCAGATCCATAGCTGTGTTTTTCCTGCTCATATTTCCTCCTTTAAACACCAGCATTGTCCAAGATTTTGTTTTTGGCCCTCCTTATTTTCCTAATTGTTTCCCTCAGCCTAGTACTTGTCCTAAAATGTCCTAATGATGTTGGAATATCCAAAGTGCTCTGTTCCACTCGTCCTCCCTCTTCCCAGTGCAGCGCTGCAGTGAGCCAGAGCTCTAACCAGCGAGCGCTTGAGCACTGCGATGGATCCCTAGCTCACGTCTTTCCATCTCAGAGCAGGTCCCTTCTCTTCATTACAGCCTTCAGCTACGATGAACTTACCCCTCGAACCTTTCAAATACCAACTCAAAAAACACATTTTCCTTGTTGACTTCTCTAGTTTCATTTCTGTTGCTGTGATAAAAAATACCCTGGCAAAAATCAAGGGAGGAAAGGTAAGCTTACATTCCCCGATGATAGCCCATCATGTCAGGAAGTCAAAGCTGGACTCAAGCAGCCATCTGCATCACTCCTACAGCCAAGGGTAGAGAGAAGCAAATGCATTCATTCTGCCTATTCACTCTCAGCCTTCTGTTCTTTTATACTGTCCAGGAACTCCTGCCTAGGGGATGGTGATTCCCACAATTCACTTCATAATCAATTAGCAACCGAAACAGTCTTCCACAGGCATGTCTGCAGGTCAACCTGATTGAGATAACTTCTCATTAATCTCTTCCCTGGGTGATTCTAGGTGACAAACTGACAACTAAACACTAAATAAAACTTCTACCATTCCAAATCTAGTGTGATTGTTCCAAGGAATTCAGGCTGCATTTCCAACATGGCCTTTTGAATGGCTCTTACATGGCAGACATGGCCCTCACTACGTCCCCACAACACTCTAATGGGACAGCATTCTCTCCCTTTCTATGTCAAACCATGATAGCCAAAACAATCCTGCACAATAAGGGAACTTCTGGAGCCATCACACTCCCTGACTTCAAACTCTACTTCAGAGATACAGCACTAAAAACAGCCTGGTATTGACATAAAAACAGACAGGAGGACCAATGGAACCGAATAGAAGACACACACCTATAAACACCTGATTTTTGACAAAGAAGCAAAATATATAAAATGGAAAAAAGTATATTTAACAAATGGTGCTGGCATAAATGGATATCAACATATAGAAGAATGAATAGATCCATATCTACTCTTCTACATAGATCTATATCATATAAGAAAGAATAGATTCATATCTATCACCATGTACAAAACTCAAGTCCAGATGGATCAAACACCTCAACATAAAACTGAGTGGGAAATACACTTGAACACACTGGCACAGGAGACCACTTCCTAAATATAATCCCAGTAACACAGACACTGAGAGAAACAATTAAATAAATGTGACCTCCTGAAACTGAGAAGCTTCTGTAAAGCAAAGGACATGGTCATCAAGACAAAACAGCAACCTTCAGATGGGAAAAGATCTTTATCAACCCCACATCAGACAGAGGGCTGATCTCCAAAATATACAAAGAACTCAAGAAACTAGTCATCAAAAGAACAAATAAGCCAATAAAAAATGGAATACAGACCTAAACAGAGAACTCTCAACAGAGGAATCTAAAATGGCTGGAAGACACTTAGGGAAATGTTCAACATCCTTAGCCATCAGAGAAATGCAAATCAAAATAACTCTGAGATTTCATCTTACACCTGTAAGAATGGCCAAGTGATATTAATGACAAGCTATCTCTTGTTTAAATAGTTTTTCTTGTTGGTGATGTAAGTGTGTGTGTTTTCCCCTTCTTTGGGATTTGTTGCTGTGAGATCATCAATTGTCTGTGTTTTTGTTGAAATAGCCAACATCTTGGGTTGGAGTTTTTCTTCTAGTACTTTGTGTAGGGTTGGGTTTGTGGCTAGGTATTGGTTAAATCTGGTTCTGTCATGGAATATCTTGCTTTGTCCATCTATGGTGACTGAAAGTTTTTCTGGGTGTAGTAGTCTGGACTGGCATGTGTGATCTCTTAATGTCTGTATAACACTTGACCAAGACCTTCTGACTTTCATTGCTTTCTTTATTGTCTCTATTTCAATTTTCAAGTCTTGAATAGTTTCTTTCACATGTTTGATTACTTTTCCTTGGATTTCTTTAAGGGATTTGCTGATGTCTTCCAAGACTAAATACATTGATGACGATTTATGCTGGAGAGTATGTGGGGTAAAGGGAATACTACTCTATTGCTGGTGAGATTGCAAACTGGTACAACCCCTTTGGAAATTAGTATGATGATTGTTGTATAAGGAGCTCGGGCTACATCCCACCTCCTGAGAGGAGGGCAGGCCCTTTGTTCCATCCTGCCCAGTTAGCTTATACCCAAAATAATCACACAGAAATTGTATTAGTTAAATTACTGCCTAGCCCATTAGTTCTATCCTCTTATTGGCTAACTTTCACATCTTGATTAACCCATTTCTATTAAATTTATGTATCACCATGTGACTGTGGCTTACCAGCAACATTATAACCTTATATCCATCCCAGGCTGGAGATTCATGGCGTCTGCCACTCTGCCCTTCTTCCCAGAATTCTGTTCTGTCTTCTCCACCTGTCTAAGTCTGCCCTATCAAAAGGCCAAGACAGTTTGTTTATTCAATCAATGAAAGCAATACAGATACAGAAGGACCTCCTACACCAGGCAATTTCTCAGAAAATTAGAAAACAACCTTCCACAATAGCACTTTTGGGTATATATCCAAAGAATGCTCAATTGTGCCATAAAACATGTACTCAATTACGTTCATAGCAGCATTATTTGTCATAACCAGAACTTGGAAACAACCTAAATTCCCCTTGACCAAAGAATGGATAAAGAAGATGTGGTACATTTACACAATGGAGTACTATATAGTGGGGAAAAATAATGAAAATTTGCAGAAAAATGGATGGAACTAGAAAATATCATATTGAGTGAGATAACCCAGACCCAGAAAGACAATTAGAACATGTACTCACTCATAAAGGGCTGTTAGACATAAAGCAAAGAAAAGCCTACACTCCACAATCCCAGAAAACCTAGACAACAAAGAAAACCCTAAGAGAGACAACATGGATCTAATATAGACGGGAAGTAGAAAAAGACAAGATCTCCTGAGTAAATTCAGAGCATGGGGACCATGGGAGAAGGTAGAAATGGAGAGTAGAGAAAGGGAGGGGAGCAGAGAAAAATATATGGCTCAATAAAAACAATTTTTAAAAAGCTAGTTGATAAAAAAAACTAAGCTAATGCCAAGCTTTCTTAATTAAAAAAAAAAAGGAATTACCATGGTCATGGTGTCTCTTCACACCAATAAAAACCTAAATGAAGACAATTGTGCAAGTCTTCTACTTGCTTTGGTGATTACCCCAAGATATTTTATATTATTTGAGGCTATTTTGAAAGATACTACTTCACTGATTTATTTCTCAATCTGTTTCCATTTTTATATAGGAAATGCTACTGATTTTTTTTGAGTTTAATTTTGTACCCAGCTCCTTTGCTTTTATCAGCTGTAGGAATTCCCCAGTGGAACTTATGTATACTATCACATCATCTGCAAATAAAGATACTTTGACTTATTTTCTGATCATATACCTTTGATCTTCTTCAGTTTCTTAGTGCTCTAGCTAAGACTACAAGAACTATATTTGATAGGTATGAAGAAAGTGCACAGTCTTGTTCTTGATTTCAGTAGAATTGTTCTGAGTTCCTCTCCATTTGATTTAATGTTGCTGTAGGCTTGCTGTAAACTATCTTTATTGTGTTTAGGTATGTCTGCTTATATCTGTAATCTTTTCAGGACTTTTATTATGAAGGGTGTTGGATTTTGTCATAGACATTTTCTGCTTGCTTATATAGTAAGTTGCATTTATTATTTTCGTATATTGAATCAACCCTGCATCTCTGGGATAAAGCCTACTTGATCATGGTGGGTGATCTTTTTGATGTTCTTGCACATAGCTTGCAAGTTTGTATTGAGCATTTGTGCATCTATGCTCATAAGGGAAATTGGTCTCTAATTCTTTCTTTGTTGGTTCTTTATGTGATGCAGGTATTGGAGTATTGTGGCCTCAGAAAGCAAGTTAGGTACTGCTCTTTCTGTTTGTATTTTGTGAAATAATTTGAGAAGCTCTGGCATTAACTTTTCTTTTAAAGTCTGGTAGAATTCTGTGCTAAAACCATGTGGTCTTGGACTCTTTTGGTTGGGAGATTTTTAATGACTGCTTCTATTTTACTAAGGATTATAGGTCTACTTAAGTTGCTTATCCAATCTTGATTTAACTTTAGCAAGTGTACCTATCCATTTCTTTAAGATTTTTCCAATTTTGTGGAATATATGTTTTTAAATATGACCTAATGATTCTTTGGATTTCCTCAGTGTCTGTTGTTATGCCTCCCTCTTAGTTTCTGATTTTGTTAATTTGGATATTCTCTCTGAGTCATTTAGTTATTTTGGATAAGGACTTGCCTATGTTGTTGATTTTCTCAAAGAATCATTAGGTGAAATGTTTTATTAATATCTGTTAGGTTCACTAGGTTTATAACATCTGTTAGTTCCAGCATTTCTATATTTTAGCTTTTGTCTGGATGACTGGTGACAGTGTAGTATTTAAGTCACCTACTATCAGTGTGTGAGGGTCAATATGTGAATTAAGCCATAGCAGTGTTTCTTTTAGAAAAGTGGTGACCTTGTATTTTGGGCCTAGATACTAAGAATTGAAATGTCATCTTGGTGGATTTTTCCTTTGATGAGTATGTAGTTTCCCTCCCCATTTCTCTTGATTAATTTTGGTTTGAAGCAATTTTGTTAGATATCAAAATGTCTATACCAGCTTGCTTCTTGGGTCCATTTGCTTGGAGCATCTTTTTCCAACCCTTTACCCTAACATAATGTCTATCTCTGAAGCTGAGTTGTGTTTCTTATGTAGAGTAGAAGAAAGGATCCTGCTTTCCCATCCATTCTGCTGATCTGTATTTGAGGGAACTGAATCCATTAATATTGAGAGATATCAACGAACAATCATTGTTGATTCTTGTATTTTGTTGCTGTTGTTGTTCGTTGTGATGGTGGTGTATTATAGGTTTCCCTTCTTTTGATTTTGCTAGTCTGAGAATATTTATTCTCTGTTTTTATGACTGTAGTCAACTTCCTTAGATTGAAGTTTTTCTTCTAGCACCTTCTGTAGGGCTGGATTTATAGATAAATAATGTCTAAATTTTGGCTTTATCATGGGATACCTTATTTTCCCCACCTATAGTGATTGAATATTCTGTGGAGCATACTAGTCTAGGTTGGTATCTGTAGTCTGTTGCAGTTTGCAGCATATCTGTCCAGGCCCTTCTGGCTTTCAAAGTCTCCATTGAGATGTTATGCATAATTCTAAGAGGTCTGCCTTTATTTGTTTGTTGCTCCCTTTCTTTTACAGCCTTTCATATTCTCTCTTTGTTCTGTACTTTAGTGTTTCGATTGTTATATGCCCAGGAGACTTTCTTTCCTGGTCCAATCTATTCTGTATGTTTCTTATGCCTTGATGGGCAGCTCCTACTTAGGTTAGGAAAATGTTCTTCTATGATTTTGTTGAAAATATTTTCTGGGCTTTTTGTCCTATCTCTCTACCTGTTATTCTTACTTTTAGTCTTTTCAAAGTGTTCTGGATTTCCTGGATGTTCTGTTTCCGGAGTTTTTTAGATTTAATATTTTATTTGACTGACATATTCATTTATTCTGTTATATCTTCAATGTCTGAGAGTCTCTCTTCTTTTATTCTGTTGGTGAAACCTGCCTCTGTAGTTCCTGTTCAAATTCCTAAATTTTTCATTTCCAGAATTCTCTCAATTTGGGTTTTCTTTATTGATTCTATTTCCATTTTTCAGATCTTGATCAGTTTTATTCATTTTTTCTACTGTTTGTGTTTTCCTGGATTTCTTTAAGGGATTTATTTATTTTTTTCTTTAAGGACCTCTATCATCTCCATAGGAGTAGTTTTAAGCTCTCTCGCTCTCTCTCTCTCTCTCTCTCTCTCTCTCTCTCTCTCTCTCTCTGTGTGTGTGTGTGTGAGTACGTGTGTGTGTGAGTACGTGTGTGTGTTTCAGCTAGGTTGGACTATACAAAAACTGGTGTGATAGTTGGCTCTTCGGGAGACATAATGTTTTGGTTGTTATTGTGTTTTCATGCTGTGTCTAGGCATCTGGGATTCAGATGATTATAGGTCTAGGTGCTGATTTCTGTACTTGTCTTTTGTGGGTGGGTATTTTATTTCTTGATTTCTGTTTTCTGTTTGGATTTTCAGAGAGTTTCTGACTATGTTGCCTAGTGGGAGATTTTCTCTGGGCTGCTAATTGTTGCCACTGGAGGTTGCAAGGTACAATGTGTTTCTGGGTGTTGGGAACCTGAATGGGTTCAGGTGAGGCATCTGAAGGCTTCACAGGAGGGAGGAGAGGAGATTGTTTTTATTTGACCAGGATCTGTTTGTTTTGTCCCCTTGGAATGGGATAGGTGATGAAGAGAGATCCCCACAGTGGGTCTGGTATAGTGCTGAGGATGAGTGGAGGTTGGATCTGGAGGAAGAGAAGGAGAGGTGAAGGTCTCCAGATGCCCATCTTCTTCTCTTGGAGGAGTGGTCTATGAGTTAGGAGAGAAAGCCTTCTGGAGTTTGGAACAAGAAAAAGCAACAAGTAGGGAAAGGAGGGTTAGGAGGGGAAGGTCTCTGAGAGTCACAGAAGATGGGGCGGAGGAGAAGCAAGGCTGCAGCAGGTGTTCTGTTGCAGAGCTAGGGATGTGGTTGGGGACTGGGTTTGGAGGAGAGGAGCCGGTGGTAAAGGCCTTCAGTTGGCTTCCCTGTTTCCCTGGTCTGCTCAGCTGGTGTGTCCCCAGGGAATGCCTGATGGTGTTGGAGGCTGGGATACTGGGATGAGTTGGGGAAAGAAGGGTTGGGGGAGAGGATCTTTGTGATCCATTGGGGGTGGGGTCAGAGAAGAAAGGGAGACCACAGCAGGTTCCTACTTCAGAGCTGGCATGAGACTGGGGGACTGCATCTGAAGTGTGGATGTGCTGCCAGCCTACTAGCTGCCTTGGCAGCAGTGGCCTTGACCTAACAGCGACTCCATACGCCTTTATTTGTATCTTCTTGAGAACAGGTCTTCTGTCTGCTTACTACATATTTTTGAATTTATTTTATTCCTCTGTATATCTCTTCCTGAGGAACTTTTCCCTTTTCATTATTGGCACCAAACTTGCAATACGAACACAGGCATCTAATTTCTTTTCCCTCCCCCATTTCTTTGTTTGAGAGGGTCTCACTTTGGAGACAACATTTCTTTTTTTTTTTTTTAAATTTATTTATTTATTGAGGATTTCCGCCTCCTCCCCGCCAC
>NC_022020.1:5130768-5149432 GCF_000317375.1 Microtus ochrogaster
GAATTTTGTCGAATGCTTTTTCAGCATCTAATGAAATGATCATATGGTTTTTTTCTTTCAGTTTATTTATATGGTGGATCACATTGATAGATTTGCGTATGTTGAACCATCCCTGCATGGAGACAACATTTCTGATCCTGCTTTTCAACTAGTGGAGTGCAGGGATCATAGGCATCTATCAGTCTTGGCTTCAATTTCAATTCCTCCCCCCTTCTCCTTATGAATTAAATACCCTTGGCCCGGTTCACACCCTAAAAGTGCCATCAGTGGCTAAAAATGCATTGAAAACTGCAGATAATCCATGACTACCCATGCAAATGACTTGAATAATAAAAGTCAGGCAATCAAACTTATTTCAGATTTGAACTGAGGATGAGAGAGAGACAGAGAGACAGAGAAATCTAAGATAACACCATATTAAGACAGCAAACACACATTTCCTGTGACCACTAATTACTGTGCATGTTTGTTAGAAGAATGAACCTGATGTAGAATGGTATTCTGCCTCATTCTGGAGAAACAGAATCCAGCCATGGTCTGACTCTCTCGATGGATGGTTTCTGACTGTTGGCGCTTGCTCTGCATTCCCTATTAGTCATGTGTGGAGTAAAGTCTACTTCTTATAAGACAGACTCCCTTTGCTGGACCCTTTAGGAACTGAAAATCATGGGTCGGGAGTTCCCTCTTTGCTTATTTTTGACACTGCTTATCTTCTCCAGGGTTCTGTCCTGAGGGCACAGAGAGGAGCTTCGTCAATAGCTAGCAGTCATTCTGAAAGTGCTTTCTTGGGTGCTCAGGGGTTGATCTCATCAGTGGAGTGTAAATTCATACTAATTAGAGACAGAATGAGGTGGACTGTCCTTACCATGACCCATTTCACTCCAGAGTTCAACTTCTGCCACTAAGTCCAGCACAGAACCCCTTTCTCGGTCTTGTTTCTTCTTACCTTACTGTCTTGTTTGCCTATTTCCCCTACCGCTGGAATCATCTCCCTTTGAAGGAAGATCACATTTTGCACATCAGGGGAACTGGAGAGACATTCTCAGAAGATTGAATACTGACCGCAATATAGATAAATTAAAACTCACTTCATGTTGCCATTCAGCGGGGCAGCTTACAGACGTGGCTCCTTGTGGACATTAAAACACTATTCATCTGCACCTTGCCATCGGCCGCTGCTTCTGGACTCGCCTGTGGAACTAGCAAAGAGCTCATTCTCCGCAGCCAAGTATCCCCCAGCTCTCCCATGACACTGGGGGAGACTCTTATGGGAAGGAGGCAATTTATTTAGCAGAATGACCACATGTATAACTACACACGGCAATTATACAAAGCAAATGTATCAACTTCTGCCACGGGAGGCAGGAGTTCCCTTTCTGGTCATCAATAATGAACACTCTTCAGTAAGTAGGGAAACATTTACCAAATAAGAGGGCCTGTTATGGATGGGTCTCCCAGACAGCTGAGAAAATGTGTGGCCGTTGAGGAAAGAGCCAAGCCAAAGGGCTGGTGCTGGTGCTTGACCTTGCTAGGTTGTTCTGGAAATGTCTCAGAACCAGCAGGGAGATGTGACCCATTGACTCTCTGTGCAAAATGTCTTGTCCATAAAGGAGTGGTCTGATCTCTTCTGTATTGAAATTCCATTGCTTCCTTTCCTGGCAGCTTCATAATTGGGAATGCCGTGAAATAGGCCTAGGAGGAAGTCAATTAGCGCTGGGAAGTGTCAAGTTGATCTACTGCTGTGTTTGGGGGTCGCAGTGCTGGGAAAACTCAGATTCTTCAGGAGCACCCTCTCATCATGGCACCCACCATTTTAAACTCTTGTTTTTTGCACTCCTTGAATATTCCGGAACTCTCTAGAGGCCCCTATTTGTGCTGAAGCTCAGACTGTAACAGTCTATACTTACTTATTCAGAGGATACATTTGCAGCTGCTTTAATGAGTTAAGACCTTCAAAGGGCGTTGACATTTTAATGCCTCCTGGTGGCACTTCATATGTAGAGACGACAGGCTTTGCAACACACTCAAAGCCCTGGCAAAGCTCTTGGGTCTTAGTCACCTTGCTCACACATGGGATGTAATTAGAACAGATGTGGAACATGCTTGTTTGCATGCACATTCATGCTGAGGACAGCTGGCCACTGGCATTGTCTAATTAATGCTCAACACCCTAATGAGGGCGGTGCATATTTCACTTTTGCTCAGACTGTACCTTCAGGAAGCGATAAACTCCAAAGCCTCAGTGCAGAGATTCCATCTCGGAGGGGTCACACACAGGGCGGGATAGTGGACAAATAATGACAACACAAGTTATTAATAACAGTGTGGTGAAACCTGTGGCTTCTCAGCTGGCTGAGGCTGCAGCCTCGCTCCGTGTTTTACCAGATTCCACTACAATTCTGCTCTACTTCATCATACTTCCATGAATTAAATGCACATATGCATCCCTTCCAATAAACCACAAAGGATGCATGCTGAGAATCAGTTTGGCAATGACATGCTGTTTCTGAACTTTTAAAACTTGGGAAATGTTACTAAGCTGTTAAAAATCCAGTTTTGAGTCAACAAGATGCCAGGCCAAACAAGTCTCATAACCCAGGTTCAGTCTTTGGAACCAATATAATGGTGGAAAGAGAGACCCAGTTCTACAAAGCTACCTTCTGACTTCCACATGGGTGTTGTGGCACATGCATGCTTACGTACATATTATTGTTGCGGCTTGTGTATGAAGTGTCTCCCGTAAGCTCATGTGTTTAAAAACTTGGTCCCTAGCTGGTGACACAGTGTGGGAAGGTTGTGGAACCTTTAGGAGGTGAAGCCTTGCTGGAGGACATGTCTCTTGGAAGTGGGCTTGGAGGGTTTATGTCTTGGTCCCACTGTCTGTTCTCTTTCTGTGTCCTGGGTGCATATGCAATGTGATTAGCCATCTTCCTTCTCTTGGAGACATGTTTCTCCCACCTCCCCCACCATGGTGAACTGTGTCCCTCTGGAACAGCGAGCCAAAAGAAACCCTTTCTATTTTAAGCTTTTTGTTTTTGGTAATTAAACACATTAATTAAAAATCATTTTACACTGGTTGATATTGAGAGGCAATTGCTTGTGAAGCTTTGAGCTAGACTTTGACCTGCTGCTCAGTGGGAAATAAAAAGATACAGCAATCACCATTCAGATACAGCAAAACAGAGAGGGGCAATCACATGGGGACCTGGAACAGCTGGGGTAGGAAGAAAGGCTTTTTAAGAAAGCCATCAAGGATACCTAAGCTGGTAATTAAAGCACAAGGGCCATCATTTTGAAATTTCAGAGGACAGTCTGTGGAACATTCTTGATATCAAGCAGTTCAATTGTTTAATTCAACTGAATCTTAATGAAATACACGTGCTCACCCTTCTACCCCATTAGAAGTGAGATTTTCTGGCAGAGTACCCCCCCCTCAGAAGTAAAATTCCGATTAAAGACAAACAATGCTAGATAAGGAGTCAAAGTGTTATTTCCCATTTATTCAGAGCACTTCTGAGGAAAGGTAACAAAGAAAATATGACATGATTATAATATCTGTCACAGTCAATGACCTTAATCTCCTGCTAATGCTGCAACGCTCCTGAGGCTTGGCCCTCATCAATAGCATGCAGTTATTGATCATGTTTAGAGAGGCTAGAGCTCGAAGATCATGGCAGTGCTAGATTCAGTGAGGGCTGGGTTTATGCTTTTAGATGGTGTTTGTTCCTAGGTCTTCATATGAGGAAAGGCAGTAGGACAGCAGAAATGGCAAATTCTCTATTCTCACAAAACAAGAAATGGAAAAGCCAAACGGGCCAAAGCCAGCTTTGGCTCCATAGTAAAATCCTGTTAACCAAAACCAAAACCAACACCAAATAATCACGACAGCGACAAGAGATCAAGCTGGTCCTTCCAAACCCTGGTTACATAAGGAACCAATCCCACCATAGGGGCACCCTTGTGGCCTGGTGACCTTCTAAATGCCTTTCTCTTTCTATTGTTACATCCAGGATCATGTTTCTGTACGAATTCTGGAAGAGACACAATATTCAAGTTATTGTATGAAGCTAGTAGAACGGAATGAATAAAATAATAAACAAAACCAACAAATGACATAGGAATAGTACTCTCACTATGGGAAATATCTAGAAATTGGAAGCCTGTAGAAATCAAGGCTTGCTTTACCGTGAAAAGCCCCTAAAGATATCCTGCAGAGATAGCACATAAGTAAAACTCAGAGAGTCTTTCTTCATACTGCCCACCCTCCTCTTCCACCTGTGAGCAGGGCATACTGCCTGGGAGTGGATACAGCTTTCTGGAAGAGATGCTCCTCTCTGACACATGGACAAGTAAGTTCAACAGTGAAGCAAAAACTATCCTGGCTCATGATTCTGCTTTCTCTGACTTAAAGGAAGACGGGAGATATGGTATGCAAAAAACCATCAGGAATTCCACTTCCCAATAGTGAACATGCCTTTAAAACAGAATAAGGACAGAAAAGAAATTGAAGCCACCAAGGATGGTAACGATCATATGTTCAGTGTGGTGGATGAATGGGATGTTCCCTTGTGGCTTTAGAAGACATGCCCCCCTTTCGGTGGGGCTGTTTCGGGAAGCTGTGGAACCTTCAGAAAATGGAGCCTTGCTGGAAGAAGTGTTTCACTGAGGTGCTTGGGGGTTGGGTGTTTGGCCTTACCCTTCTTCCTGTTCACTCTCTGCTTTTGTGTTTGTAGCTGAGGACATGAGCTCTTAGCGCATGCATGCAGCTTGCTGCCATGCTTCCTTGCCAGGATGGACTTTTAGCTCTCTGGAACGGTAAACCAAGGCACAGCCCTCCTTCTGTGATGGCTCGTCACAGCAGCAGCGAAGTGACTAACAGACTTAGCGATCTCAGTAAGGAGCAAGGAGCATCACGTTCCAGCACTGACTTTTCTGTCATTCCACTCATGCAGAGACGAGAGCAGCACCGTGAGTGGAAAGAAGTGTGACAGTGGGGGAAACGTAAAACTAGCGCAGGTTGTTTTAAGAGAAACAATGACCTAGGGCTCAGCTTGAAATATTGGGATGATCAAAAATTGGAGAGCACCTCTTGGGAATAAGACACCATAGAATTTTAACAAAATCTCTGAGAAGTTAGTTGAATGAGACTAAGTCGGCATTGCCTTCTGTCCCTAGTGTGAGAATTGCAGGAAGAACACAGCCTAAGCGAAGCACTGGAGGGGAGGAAACACACCTACCCGATCCTTTAGCAAGCAGAGCTAGGTAGAGCTATGGCCATCCGTGAGAAATGGTCCCATAACCACACAATGGAATGACAGCAAAGGAGGAAGGTATGAAACTGTGTGTGGGCAGCAGAGGCATGTGGATCACTGTGAGTTAGAGTCCAGCATGGTCTACATAGAGAGCTCCAGGCCAGTCTGTCACAAAAACAACAACAACAAAAAAAAAAAAAACAAAACAAAAATACAAAATAAAAAATCAAACAAAAAAATAAACAAAGGAATGCAAGTAGCTTTAAAAAGAAGATGAATTCCTGATGAGAACAGAGAGAAAAGAGATATTTCTACTACAAATGTCTTTACCCGCTGTATTGAGAGAGGCAGTGGAGTGTCTAGAATAATACTTTTCAAAGAAATTCAGATCTTCTGTGATTTGAAGAAATGGTTAAACACAGTATTTTTACCTTCTCATGAGTCCACATTTGTATAATCCCCATGTGTTTATTATCAAAATACTATACACTGAGTGCACAAAAATGACAAAGCCCCAGCAAAACAAAAGCATCAACTGTGAAAAAGTAAGAAACAGACTTGGAAAGCGTGTGTACCGGGCACTGGCAAAGGAGTCAGAGGCCATGAAAAGCCCTGTCCAGCTGCTGTAGACAACAAAATCCACTCAGTGGGAACTAGAGATTTGTTTTAAGAAGCAGATGATTCTAGAAAAGGAAAATCAGCTGTCAGGTGAGTATACATCTCACTTACAGAAAAGCATATTAGAATGGTGATACATGTAGCATTTCCAGAAAGATGATGTAGAAGATGGCCTCTCCAGCCCCTGCTAAGGAGATGATGTAGAAGTGTGCCTCTACATCACAGCTGAAATGATTGGGCACTGTGTATAAAACAAAACTTTGGAACCTGAGGAGCAACAGGGAAAGAAATTCTCTTGGTTCCCTTTTTGTCTCCAATGTTGGGTGGGGTTATTAGTAGGCAACAATGCTCCTGAGCCCAAAGAAGTCCAAGGAGAGCCTGCCCCTTCTTCCCAGTAGTCAGAAGATGTGGAAGGAGCAGTCTCAGGGTAGGAGGAGCTGAAGCAGCAGGTGTCCTGCCCTGGCCAGATGCTGCCATGGGAAACTGGGCCTCCCCACCTCTTCCAGTGGAGGAGCCCTTGAAGTTCTGCAGAGAACCCCAGTGGACTCATAGCCCTGCCCCATGATGGGGCAGTGTTAAGAGCCGAGGAAGGAGCTGCGAGTGTCACCCATGCCTGCTGATGAGCCGCTCTGGTCTTCCTCACCAGCTCCTCTGTGGGGTTTCCATGTTAGAACTCATACCTGGGACAAATAAAGGACATTCAAGTCTCAACTGTAGAATATCAAACATCCTGATTAGAAGATGCACAAAACAGGACAAGACTTGGTGAAAGTGATGCTCATCTGACTAAGGAGACTGTGGAAATCTGCTCAACATCATCAGCCTTAGCGGAATGCCAGCTAAGACTGCTGGGGGATGATCTTTTTGTACATTGCGAAGATGTGTCTCTGCCCAAGTACCTTATGATTGGCCTAATAAAGAGCTGAATGGCCAATAGCTAGGCACGAGAGGAGAGGCAGGACTTCTGGAAAGAAGAGAGGCAGAAGTCAGCAGCCAGACATGGAGGAAGTGGGAATCATGCTACAGAACAGAGGTAACAAGCCACATAACAGCATGTAGACTAATATGAGGGTTGATTTAAGTTGTAGGAGCTAGCTGGGAACAAGCCTAAGCCAAGGCCAAACTTCCATAAATAATAAGAAGTCAAAAGAAAGTCTGGCTACAAATACAATGGAACAGGCTCAGGAGATGACTCACTGGTTAAGAATACTTACTATGTAAGCATGAGGACCTGATTTTGAGTCTTTAGCACACACTTAAAAATCTGGATGTGCCCACATGTATCTGTAACCTCCAAAACACAGCAGCAAACTGCCTGTGGCTTGCTGACCACCAGCTAGGCTGGTTCAACAAAAGACCCTGCCTCAGTGGAATAAAGTGTAAAATTATAAAGCTGGACACCTGGTGTACTTCTTTGGTCTCCACGTGAGCAGGTGAAACCATGTTCATGCATGTTCACATACACCACAAACACTAAAATAAAAAGATCACTACACAGTAATTAAACCATCTGAAATACGAATAGTTCCAACAGCAAATGGTGGCAAGAATATAGGGGAAAATGGATTTTCCTACATTGCTGGAGGGGGTATAAACTGAAGAGCCACTCTGTAAAACCATTTGGCCGTTTTTAAACAAACAACAGCAGCAGAAGTCTCTGCAGCATTATCCTAGCAGTGACCCAGCCATAATCATCCCCACCATTTGTTCCAGAGAATGAAAATCCCTGGCCACAGAAGCCTGTGCATTGTGCTCAGAACAGTTTTATTTGCGATTGAAGTAATCAAAGTATCCTATGATAGGTGAAACGTCATGAAATGCCACCCAGACGTAAAAGTAGCAAGTAATAAACCCAAATTTGAGTGATCTAGGGATGTGCTGGGCAAGAAAAGCCAATCTCAACAAGTCAGTGTCTCAAAGTCCTCCCCTCTTTCAGTGAGAAACTGACTCTGGAAAAAGCCGCGCAAAGGAGAAAGGATTTCTCTTAACTCGGTTCAGGCAAATTCCTCATGTTGGGGCAATCAAGTCAGCAAGGGCTTGAAGTATCTGTCACTCCTTGTCCACAACTGGAAGACGGAGGTGGTTGCTTCCTAGTGTTCACTCATTTCATAGTCTGGAACCCCCATCTAGGGAGCAGGCCTGCTGCAATTAAGATAGGCCTTCCCGCACCGACTAACAAACTAATCCCCATAGAATGCCCAGAGGCCCAGCCTCCAGTCAATCCCATGTTCTGCCCTGTTGACCACAGTAACCCTCACAGCCAGAGACTGGAGTGCTTTCATTTAACCTTTTCAAACTGAAGCAGGTTTAGAGATAGATCCTGGATGAGTAAGCTGACCTCTTATCTCTGCAGAGCCTACACCTTGGATTCCAATTGTGAACTGAAACTGTATTTTAAATATTGTATCCCAGCAGAACATGTGTAGGCTCTTTTCTTGTCAATATTCATTAAATAATAGAGTATAAAAACTACCTGCATAGCATTTCCATGGGCTGTCTATTGTGAGTGTGCTTGAGAGACTGCAGATTACAGGCAAGAGACGAGCACTGGACTTTGTTATCTGCAGAGGAATTCCAGAGCCAATCACGACAACCATGCCTGCTTTGGGGTTCAGTGTGGTGGGGAATGCGTGTGACTAGAAAGGCTAACATGAAGAGACCTTTGTGGCAGGTGTCGTTCTCTGTTGATCATGGTTACACTAATGACAAGCATGAGAAGATGCATGATCCCCATGGACTTTATACCATGTTGATCTTCTGACCCTGTGCTTGCTGTAGATGTAAGCTAAGATATAATGAAGGGAAATAGCATGGGGCTGAAGAGGACATGGAACCTGATGTGGGGTATCCTTCTATATATATGTTGCTTTATTGGTTGATGGATAAAGCTGTTTTAGCCAATGACTTAGCAGAGTGAAGCCAAGCAGGAAATCCGAACAGAGATACATAGAGAGAATGAGCAGAGTCAGGGAGACGCCATGTAGCTGCCAAAGGAGAAAGACCTGTTGGAACTGTAGAAACCTTACCAGTAGGCCATGCTGACCTTGAACTCACAGAGATTCAGGCTATTGGAAATCTTTTATGCAGGACCTTTCTGCACTACTTTTACAAATGCTTATGAGTTGAGAAATTTCTCAAAGAGCTAACAATATATACATCAAATAGATACACATATACATATTTATAGATAAACAAAACAAAACAAAATGGGATCACATTTCTAAACATCAGTTTGGATAATACTTTAAAACTTGATACCTTTGAATTTGGAAAAATTCTTGAGAAGTACAGTCATTTTAATGGGCTTTTGATAAGTGTCTATCAGAACTAAATATAGACATAGAGTTCTAAGAGACTGCAGGAGTCCTGCCGGAGAAACAAACACCGTGGACAGAGGGGGACACACATGGTTTTTTGCAGTATTACTACTGGAAATTAAAACATTGGGAGAGACTAAAGGTCCATCTGAAACAGAATCACTAAGTCAACCATGGCTTATTCCTATAAACATGTAGAAGTTTCAAGGAACTGAGCCGATGTAGTCAGAGAAACATGTTAAGATTTTACAAATTGGGTGGTAGGAAAAAGGCAGATAGAGAACAGCTCATGTGACCCAAGACCTTTTGAAAATAAAACCTTAAGGAAGTACTATGCTTTCTTTAGCAATATATATGAACTATGGAGATATTAAAATAAAGGTATAACTACTCCAGGCAAAATAGTAACCATGGTGGGAAAAGGGTGAAACACGAGGAAAACACTCTTGTTAGGTATCACACAGTTGACTAGAAATTAATGTGACCAACCTTGCAGCTATTTTTTAAAAGTTTATTTTATTATATAAGTGATTCTTCCAGAATAAATGACTATTAGTATGTTGGTATTTTCCATTTTTCCTGTGAATATTTTAGCTTTTGTGTTGAGTGTGCATATTGTACCTATATATGTATGTATTTCATTGTTTTGTTTTGAAATGGAGTTTCTTTTGTAGCCCAGGCTAGCCTTGAGTTTTCCTGGGCTTGTATGATCCCTGCTTCAGCTTCCTGGAATAACAAGCATGCATAAACAAACACACTTAGTTTGTGTGCAGTTTTGAATGCAGTATTAGAAACTTTAGAGTTATTTCATCGTATAGAGCCTGAAGAGAGATCATGGCAATACCTACCATGTATCGAGCACCTGCCATTTGCTAGGTCCATGATCTGTGTGGATTACATACATCACTCCTCAGGATCAGCTCAATCCTATACTCATTCCTTCCATTTTACTTGGAAAACATCAAAATTGAAGACCAAAGGACCTAAGCAGTTTGAAATACCAAAGTCTCTAATTTGACTGCAGTAAAGAACCTGGGCTATCCAAGTGAAATGTTTTCAAAGTATGCACTGCTGCTCTAGTTGAATCCAACTCCTTTGTCCTGTAGATTGCCTTGGCTTTTGTCAAAGCTGGCAAAAGTCCACATTGCTAACTGCGGAAATTCCCATGATTCCCTGCCAATGAGGCAGACTGAAGGAGGAGGTCACTGGCCACACTGCTCTCCCAGGGAGAGAAAGGGTACTGCTACAGCTACCATCCTTTGAGTGGTCAAAGCTTTGTAAATATTCTGCTAACAGCTCCTTAGACACAACTTTCCTCAGGAGAGCTCTGACGGGGAGGGCATGAAAAAAGCCAAGACAGACCACGGAAGATCTCTTGACAGGGTCCTCTGCGGTGTTGAGAGGACAGTCTCATGCTGTGGTTCCAGCTCTTTGCCTAACTACACCTACCACAGCAACATTAACAGCAGTGAACATCTGCACGTTGTCCATACATCCTGAGTAGTTCTATAGAGTCATAAAGTTCTCCAAGCTGCTAAACCAGCATTGAAGGTGACAGTATAAAACAGTGATCACACAGAGAAGTGAGGGTTTGAACTCCACATAAGGCCATAATTTTAAGATCATCAGCCAAGTTCTCTCTGTAACATAAGCACTCTGACAGAAGCCCACGCTGAGTCCTTCCTGTCTTTCAGACAACAGGCAGCCTGAATATTAATATTTATTGCCCAGGTTACTGTTTGCAACTTGGATGGCAATTCCAAGTGATCTTTAGCTGGGGCACAGATGCTGGATGTTACAGAGGCCGGGTCAGTCTCGTGGGCACTGAACGCGACACTGGCCGATGTGGCACTTGGAATCTTATCTAGCATATTTATGATTCAGCTCTCCACAAGGGCTATTAGCAATGTGCCCCTTGCCCTGCAGAATAATTACATGAAAAGAGAAAGAAGGAGTAAGCAAAACTGCCCTTTTAGCCTCGTGATCTTCCTAAATGAAATAGGAATGGACTTTTTTTTTTCCTTTGGGGGTAATTCTTCTAAAAACAAAAACTCAATTTCCAAACAGTTAACCCACAACCGATCTCATCTATTCTTTGGGGACATGTTTTCTGTGCTCGCAGAGTGAGAGGCTCAGCTAGTGATTTGCCTTCCCTTACACAATAGGAAGTTGGCTCTGGGAGGCCTTTGACCCCTGCACCAGACCTGCTCAGCTAAAGTTAGTGTAAGATTGAGCAATATTGAGAAACGCTCCAGCTTACCAAGAGCTTGTGGGGCCTAGAGTTCCATCAGCACCAAGATTCCACCGGGCCCTCGTCCCATGGGGAATCTGTTGAAGTACCCCAGAAGGAGATTTATACTTCAGAGGGTTTTCTCCTGCAGGGTTAGGCATCTCAGAGCCTTGGGAGGGAGACAATGCATCAAAATCCAAGTCAATTCATGATATGATTTAATGTATAAAAAGGCAAAGAAGGAAATTACAAATCTCTTTGAAGATGGCATGAGCTTTTTTTGTGTGTGTTTTCAGAAGGGAGATGCTGATTTGAGAAGCAGTGCTTTAAAATGTAAAGTTTCAAGTACTGCCTGAGCACTTGGTGTGTAGGATGCTTAGAGATTAGACACACAGGCTTTGGAGCCAGACTGTCTGGGTTCAAATCCTGGCTGTGTGTGTGACGTTGGCAAATTGCCTTAAACTTTCTCAATATCCATTTCCTTCCTCCCTTGGAGAGTGAAAATGTGTACTAACGGCCACATTACAAGGTGTCTAGGGAAGCATGTGATATTGTTTATGTTATGTAGGAATGTGTCAGATGCATAGGAAGTGTCCAGTCATGGTTGGTGCTATTTTTGATTTCCTGCCTTTTCTCTTATTATAGTTAATCTTTCTAGGAACTTCAAGTCCTTCGGTTTCCAAGTTCTTGCCAAATGGTCAGTGAGATTCAAGATGAACTTTCTACAGTTCTAATAAACACATGCACAGTAAAGTTTATCACACATAGCTTTTACAAAACAGTGAAAATGACAAGAATACAACTGCCATTTGTTCTGGCTGCACAGCACTCCTGTGTGTTTCTGGAACGCGCCGGTCCATCCTCCTTCAGAGCCTTTGTTTCTCAGCTGATCCAATTCTCCAGATGCTCTTTTCTACTCTGCAGATTGGTACCTCAGCTTCCCCTCTTCAGTGAGACTTCTCTTACTTAGAGGCACCCTACTAACTCTAAAGCATCACTCCTTTTAACCTTCCTGATTATAAAGATCACTCTCTAAATGATGATGCTCACATTAATTTGTTCCCTTTAATTGAAGTCCATAATTAATTCAGATTTTGTTAGTTTTGCCTAATGGTCTCGCCACTCCAGGGATCCCAGCCAGAGATGCTACATGAAGTTGCCATGTCTCTTTACATAACTCTCGGTTGAGACGCTCTCTGATTTTCCAATAACCTTGACACTTGAGTACTGTACACTACTGAAATCTGTCTGATTTTTTTTTCTGGTGGCTAGCCTGGAGCTATGGGCTAGGGCCATCTGATGTATCCTCTCCAGGATTCAATTTCATGTTTCATTTTAGTTGGCTTTCTTTTGCCTTTCCCATCTTTAGAATATTCAGCTACATAAAAGTAGGGGCATTACTCATTTCAAAGCTTCATGCCCAGATCCCAGAAGAGTGTCCAGCACATAGTAAGCCTCATTATTTGTCAACTGAAACAATGAAGCAAGCAGAATAAATGACCAGTTGCTGCTTACTATCTTTACGTGTGAAATGAAATATGGGTCAAGAAGATCCATTGAGCAGAGGTCAAAGGCACTAAAACCCTTTCAAATAATATGGCATATCCACGAGATAAATCTAAACCCTCGTGCAAATAAATAATTAACCCAGGGCCAATGGCACATTCAAAATCATTATGAGAATTGATTTTCCTTCCCTGTAGGGTGCCTCTCTCTGCTGCCCCACCACGCCCTCTGCAGAGTCAGCCAGGGGTTTTTCTTGCTGTTTTAACTCAGAGTCTTCTCTCTCCCGAATGGTGCCTGACTCTATACAGATATTTGTTTCCTTTTAGAATATTTGGCTTGCTTAGCCTGGACAGGAAGAGGGTGTGGGTGACTCTGAGGAGCTAAGCTCTAAGAAAGAATGGATTTGCCTGGGGGGAGGGCTGCAGGGAAGGGAGGACAGAGCCCCTGGGGCTCAGCCTGCTGACTCAGGGCAAAGGGGAGCAGAGGCGGAGCCTGCTACAGCTAGCTAAATGCCTTTCCGGGAACATGGTGGAAACTGATTAAATATATCTATATACGCAATTGCTTGAGTTGATAGAACCTGGGGGACACCTCCAATCCCAGGCCTAGAACACCAAACACCAGTGGGGTCTGCCTGTGGTCATGAAGGAAGTTCATCTTCTGGCCTGAGAACTCAGAGAACAAAGCCCCTGAAAGGGATGGCTATTTGTATTCCATTCAGGCTTCATTTAACCTTTCATTTGGAAGCCCCGGGAAGCAAAGGCCCATCTGTCAAGGCTTCAGGATGAATGAAGAAAGCTTTTTGCTTTATCCTTGCAGATATTCAAAAGAGCTTACTGGAAAGCTATAGTGGGAAGGTTTCATCTCTAGTCAGCCAGGAGATGGGGGTGCCTCAGCCGTGGTCACCTCCAACAAGTCAACTTCCTGGCTGTGTGTAACCTCCTAATCAATTTACTTGAACGTCAACTTCCCTAGGTAATTAGCTGCACTGTGTATCACTGTTTAGAATGTTTGCTTTTCTTAGCATTCCTTGGGGTAGGTGACTAACAGGTCAAATGTCACACAGTTACATAAGAAGATTAACTATTACTCTGCATGTCTTAATGTTCTACCACTGTGAAACATTTTTGTGTATCTTTGACACCCAGATGCCACAGAGAGAAACACCAGGGATTCCATATCCACATATTTAAGGCAATATAAACAATGTTAAGACACAGTCCAACTTAAGTAAGGTAATACGTGGGAAATTTTTACAACACAGAGTTAAGGGACTCTGAGAGATCTCATCATAAGAGCACTTGTCTCCAGAGCCCACTCAACATATCCTGGCTGCAGGATTTGGTATCGAGCTTTCCTGCCACTCATCCTGAGTTGGCTGAGGAGGCGGCCAGGAGTCTACCTTGACACCTCTCCTGCTTCAGCACCTACACCTGTTCCAGAGGATGGCATGGCAAGAGTTGTCCACCAACCCCTCCATTCCAGAACTTTCTGTAGACCTGTCTCTGTGAACTCCACCCACAGAGACAGGTCCTCAGTCCTGTGGCCACCACCAGCCCCCCTTCCGCTCCCCACCTATCAGCTTTCTCACTCTAGCTTATTCTAAGTAGTTTCCAATAGCCTGGGAGCTCTTGCTGGGCGAGGGCTGGCTCTGAGCTCCGGTGGCACGTGGGCCATGCAGCCAGCAGACCTGGGAGACTTGGCTCCTTTTCTAGCCACTTTCTTTGTCAAAAACCCATGTGGTAGGTAGAAAATAGAGTTTCTACCCTCTGTGAATTCTCTAAAGATCCCTCTCCTTTTCCACTTTCAATTTTCTATTTCCTGGGCTTGGGGAAGCAGCGTAGCAGAGCCTGCAGCCCAGACTGGCTTTGGGCTCAGGACACTACTGCTTTAGCCTCTTGAGTATCACTGCATTTGGCTTTCCCTATTCTTTATAGTATGTGTAGTATATATAGTATATTCTATTAGTGTATGCTAGGTTCTTCCGCAGGACACTCGAGTTTTACCTCAGCTATCCACTATTTTTTTTTTTTTTTGTCACAGGAAGAATGACTTCTGGAGATCTCCTGCTCTGGCACCCCAGCACCATCAGTACCACAGAATACTATCAGTCCCACCACACTGACGGCTATCATCATTGGAGCACTGCCTTCATGCTTTCCAGTGTGCCAGATGTTGGGCTGTATGGTCACAGTATGAGCCCACAATTCATTACAAAGTCTTCTGGGTTTGGTGCTGACGAAGAGTCTTTCACAATCAAGGCAAATGAAGCCTGTCATATGGGCTCCTGGTGCACAGGGCGGCTAGAGAAGGGGGAGCCAACACTTTCTGCCTGACTATATGGCCCAGGTGCCATCAGATGTGAGGATGCCCAGGATAACCAGGCAGTTAACGGTTTCCATCATGCAATTCAGAAGGTTGTAGAGACCCTATACTTGGCTTTTTAATCTGTGCCCTGTCATCACTGGGGAGAACATCACCATGCAATGCACAACCCTGTCATCATGGCAGTCAGTCATTTTCTTGATGCCCTTGACTCTAGGAGCCTTCAATTGGACTCTGTTATAACCAGTTGCCCTCTTAGTATATTCGCTCCATACATCCCATAGAATGTTCTCATGTATGCAACTCCTCCATCAATACTTTCTGTCTTCACTGAACCTCAAGAAGACCCCAAAAAAACCTTGAGTCTGCCCTAGTTATGTGTAATTTTATCCCATATTTACTACCTACTCCCCAAACCAACCTCAGCTCCTAGATTATGAACCACTGCTCAGTTCTTCAGCCTTTTTGCTTACTGGAACCTTGGCTACCCTTGAGATCTGCACATCCTTTGACTTAGCCTTTTCTACAGTGATTGAAAATGACTAGAAGCCGGGCAGTCGTGGCACACGCCTTTAATCCCAGCACTTGGGAGGCAGAGGCTGGCTGATTTTTGTGAGTTTGAGGCCAGCCTGGACTACAAGAGCATCAAAGCTACAGAGAAATCTGTCTGAAAGAAAGAAAGAAAGAAAGAAAGAAAGAAAGAAAGAAAGAAAGAAAGAAAGAAAGAAAGAAAGAAGAAAGAGAGAAGAAAGGAAGGAAGAAAGAAAGAAAGAAAGAAAGATGTCTAGACAGAGATCAAGGTCCAAGTAAGTGTTTATCTCTCTAGCCAACTAGACTTGCTATCTCTTTATCTCCTTATTCCTATCCTCATGCCTATCCTTATCCCAGTTCCTCCTCTCATCTCCCTCTCTCTCTATTGGCTCTGTCTCTTTCTATTCTTATCACATCTCTCTATCTCTGTCTCTACCCCTATCTCTATCATCTCTATCATCCCTACCACCCTCTATCACTTCTAATTTTAGCTCAAGCTCTCTCTATCATCTTTATCCCTACTGTCTCTATCATCTCTATCTCTATCATCCCTACCACCCTCTATCTCTATCATCTCTAACTTTAGCTCAGGCTCTCTCTATCATCTTTATCCATACCATCTCTATCTCTATCATCCCTACCACCCTCTATCATCTCTAACTTTAGCTCAAGCTCCCTCTATCATCTTTATCCCTAACATCTCTATCATCTCATATCTAGATCTAGTTTATTTCTTCCTTTTGGTATTAAAGATTGAACCCAAGAACTTGTAATATTAACCCATGCTCTTATTACTACTGAATTGCATCCCAAATCTCTACATGGTTTCTCTATAGTATTTATTCACCTTTAGGAATTGAAAATCCATTTTATTTGTTTCAGGACCATTAGAAATTCAAGATCAAGTGTCATTGTTTCTTTTGAGACTTCCCTCCCCCCAAAGCTCACAAGCCTGTGCTATCTGAAGTTTCATCACACTCTAAATTGTCGTGCAGATTAGTACATGTGCTCTGGCCGAGCCAAGCTTCAATAGAAGAGTTTACCTCACACCTGAGGAGCCTATTAGTGGGGAGGAAATGAATGTCTCTGTTGTGCTGTGTTTGGGCCTGGCCTGTTACCAGGTTCCAAGGAAGCTTCATAAGTGGAGCTGGTGAGAGTCAAGTCCTTGAAAGTCTCTTTGACCACAAATCTCCCAAGAAAGCAGTAGTAACAGGGAAGCTGGAGTAAAAGAATTCTCCCTGTATACTTCCTTAGAAGATCTGGCTGAGAAGCTGCTCGGGTGACTCATTGGTCCCAGCCTCTGACCCAGGCCAGACCTGCCTTCAGCTTCTGAATTTCTAGAGAAGCCTGCAGGACGCCATGCAGGAAGTGACCTCATGGTTATTTTGGCCATGTGGGTGGTGTCCATCACTGGTAGCAGCTGAATTTTATCAGAAGGTTTAGCCTTTGCACTTTGAGAAACCAACTATTATCTCACCCACAATTTAGAATAATAAAAAGTACATGGCAAAAAAATGTGCAGTAAACCAGATAAAGAACAACCGGGGAAGAACTTGCTGTTCCTGCTCAAGTGACGCAGGGACACGGATATCTGCACTTTGCAGCCACACTAGGGAGGTGCTGCCTGCACCAACTTTGAGAGAGTTCATGGAGGTAGACTGAAAGCAGAGGAAAATAATACTTTTCCTTCCTTCCTTCCTTCCTTCCTTCCTTCCTTCCTCCCTCCCTCCCTCCCTCCCTCCCTCCCTCCCTTCCCTCCCTTCCTTCTTTCCCTCCCTTCTTCCTTCCCTCACTCTCTCCTTCCTTCTTTTTTCTTTCCTTCCTTCCTTCCTTCCTTCCTTCCTTCCTTCCTTCCTTTTTAATAATTTACATTTATCAAGTAACCAAGAGACTATTTAGTGAAATAAAAAAAGGATTTGGTCTTGACTTCAGGCATTTCATTATACTCTTAAAATTATTGGGGCTAGAAGGTAGCTTAGCAGTTAGCAGCTCTAGCTCCTCTCCAGAGACTAAAGTTCTTTTCCCAGAGCCCATGCAGTTAGCAGCACTTGCTTGTTCTTCTCTAGAGACCACAGTTTATTTCCGAGCACCCATGTACGGCTGCTGTTCACAACCCCTGTAACTCCAGTACTGGGAAATCTGCTGCCTTCTTCTGAAGTCCTTGGGCATCTTTACACATGTGTGCACACACATATATACACATAAACAAAACTATAATTAGCATATACTAATTGTACAAAGTAATGGTTTATTATGATGTTTACTTGCCTGTTTCTAGTGTACTTTGGTCATATTTTTCTTTTATCCTTTCCAGTCTCTCCTCTTTCATTTTGCCTTTTATATCTTTAATTGCTCAACTTTTACTTTCTTGTCCCTCCTTACATCAGGTCCCAAATGAAGTGAAACCATGCACCATCCTTACATGGGAACCCAGATGGAGAGAAACCATGCACCATTTTGAGGCTGGCTTATTTTGCTTCATGATGTCTCCAGTTCATCCATTTTTCTGCAAATGACATGATTTCTTTCTATGGTTAAAGAAGACTCCACTGTGTAAATCAACAACGTTTTCTTTCCCCACCTGTGTATGGATGGGGATCTAGGCCAACTCTAAGCTTGGATATTGTGAATAATGTTTCTAATTAATTAATTATTATTGTGTATGATGTATGTGTGTAAGCACAGGCATTTTTATATCATGATGCACAGAGATTAGAGGACATGGAGATTTGGTCCTTTCTATGTTATTTACATTTGAGGCCGGGTCTCCTTTGTGGTTTTGCTGTGGTGCACAGTTCAGGCTAGCTAATCCACAAGCTTCCTGAATATTTTCCTCTATCTACCACCTATCACAATAGGTTTTTTTGTTTATGTTTATCAAATCA
>NC_022020.1:5149730-5160301 GCF_000317375.1 Microtus ochrogaster
CTCTCTCTCTCTCTCTCGCATGGTCTGAGGATTAAACTCAGGTCATCAGGCTTGTCTGGCAAGTGCTTTGACCTCTTTGACCTGCTGACCCAATCTCATCTCATTTTCATTCTTTATTTTCCAACCTGGAATGCACAGCAGAGCTTCCTGCATATGATTAGAAACCTCAAGCATATGCCTATCTTTTCCATTTTTAGGATCTAAAAAGATATGTTTAAAAACTTGAGTGTAAATAGACCTGAAAGATAAAGAGCCTGGTGTAAAATGTGGACCTTCTCAGACATCCTGCTCCTTGACATGGAAGCACATTCCCAAGGAAAGGACTGTAACTCACAGCAGGACCAGGATGTCCCAGAGGCACACCCAATCTCTTAGTTGGATCAATTCTACCTGGGTCAAATCTAATCTAGTAAGATTCCCCTTACTAGAAAGCACTGAAGAGTAACTCACAGAGAGTGTAGGTAGGCAGTGGGTATTGCTGCTCAGCATGTTGGGTCTGGAGTCTGACAAAGCAGGTTAAATCTCCTGCCTGTTTTTTTTTCTATTCTGTCCACTTCTTTAATCTCCAGTTACCTTGCAGGACTATTGAGGATTAATTGTGCCTAATGCATGTTCATTTCACTGACTCCCTTGCTCTCTCTCCATTGCTTTGTGAGCCACTGAGTTTATTCAGTTCCCCTCCAATTCTGCCCCCGGCCAGGTGGAAGAAACCATGCCTGCCCCATTACAAACCACGGATTCTCGTATTCTCATTCTCTCAGGCGTGTAGCCATTTGCCCCTACTGCAAAAAAATGCCCCTCTCATCCTTTGTGTTTCAGTTAAAACTAGGACTGTTTTTAGCTGTTTAAAGGACGGTGGTGATACTTTTAAAAGAAGCATCATCCAACTATTTTGCTAAAGACCAAATCATTCAGAGTTGACTCACCTTCAGAATTTGTGCGAAGCACCTCTGACCATGTCCCTAATCAGGGGACCTATAGAAACTGTCACTGTAAATTCTTGGTCCTTAGACCTTTGGTTTCTGGGGACCTAAAGAAATTCACAGGGGTGAGTTGGGTCTCAAGGTTGGCCATCAGCTCTTCAATCATCAATCTAAGCTGAGAGTGGAGAAGTCAGTTAGCGCCATCGCTGGACGATGAGATTACATACAAATATGCTTGTTTCTCCTTCAGTTCCCACCAAGGCCCAAGAGGGTAGAGAGGGGATGAGGGAATTTCCAACCTCGGCTGTATGCACTGTCAGGGAGCAGCTGTGGTTTGTGGGCGTGGTCCCTTGGAGAAATCACAATCGCTGTCCAATCCTAAAGGCTCGTGGGTGAGCCCAGCTGACTTGGAGCATCAGTTTTCCTTGGTGTCTCACAGCTACCACGACTCTGCAGTGAGGAAGAGGAACTGAGGGAAGTTGTGTCTTTGCTAGTAGGATTTTTGAAGTAAAGTCAACAAGTTCTCAAAAAAGGAGTTTGTCCCAAAGTGAGCTACAAGTGAAGGAAGGTCGCAGAGTAATGGAAGTTACTCACATACCGTAACCGCCGCTCACAGTCATCTGCCATCTGGCCTTCTCTCCACAGCCACATTACTTCTTGCTGTAATGAGGTTAATGGGAATTAATACATATGTATTAGGGAAAGGAGAGGCCCTTGGGGATATGAGCTAAATATCAGCCCAGTGCTTCTCTCTAGGTAGATGACAGGGTACTCGAGGGGAGCACTGAGTAATGGTTGAAAGATAAATTACACACAGGCTAGTCAATATCTTACCAATTAAGCTCACTCTATTCCTGAAGAGTACATTTCTGAGAAAAACACTGGCATCTAAGCAGTTCAAACAATTACGTCTTACTGTGTCCTTTCCTGGGGCAATTTCTTTACACACTGATTTTCATACAAACAGACATCAGAAACATAAAGTGTTTCGAAATTGTGCCTGTGGGAATGACAAGCATTGAATAGTAAAAAGCAGCCGTCCCACAAGGCAGTGCTAGAGACAGAACTCACCCTGGAGCAGCCTGCTTGTTCCTCTCCCACCTCTTGAGGAGCAAAGAAGAGGGCAGGCTTCTTCACATGCTGTCTTCCTGTCTTCCCATCAGTGCTGTCTCTAGTCCACGCTATTAATTATTTGTATAATGCCTGTGTTACAGAATATTTATCATGCTTTATGAGCACCAGACAGTGCTTCTCTGTGACTTATATCAACCCACTGTCTAAACATTCATTCAGAGGCCTGCGTGATTGTCCTGATGAATTGATTTTGCTCAGACTCCATGTTCCTATTAGAGCAGTGTTTTATCTCTGTGTAGATACACATACACTCAGTATTCACTGGTGCTAAAATAAATATTGTGACTTTGAGGACAGAATGGCCTCGCAGAGCAACAGGCAGCATCAGACAGTCCTTACCAGTCATGCAGACAGGGGTGCAGTGTGGAGCTGGCTCATCTTATAGTTTGGGGTGCTTCCCCTTCCCTCTAAACCAGGAAAGGGTTCTGTTTTTCATCAGATCAAATTCTGTGCAGTGTTCATAGACAGTGTATAGGACAAATCTTAAAGTGTTCAGTCAAGCCCATCCTTGGGACTTGTTCAATGAAGAATTTACTCCAGGCATTTATTGCCCTCTTAGAAAGTGTGTTCTTTGCACTATGGAAAATTTCAAAGACCAGTTCTTTAAAAAATGAAATCCAGAATGGCTCAAGATTGAATTTATTGTTTTGCCAGCCATATTGAGACGTGTGAGAGGCTCACACACCAAGCAGTCACCCATTCGGAGTGTTTGTAGCATGTTAGGAATTGAGTCTCATCACCCCAATTATTTTGAGACTATTTTACCACCTATAAGAGAAATCATGGACCAGTAAGCAGCCACTTTTCAGCTTCCTCTCCTTTGGCTTCCCCGTCCTAGGTAACCTACTGCTCTCTCTGCTCTGTGACTTGGCTTCCTCTGGAATGCTTCGGATCAATGGCATCAATTGGGGACTGGCTTCTTTCACTTGGTACCTTGTATCTGAGATTCCTCCATGATGAAGCATTTTATCAGTCCTTTATGATTTTTACTGTTGAATAATACTCCATTATGTGGGTAATTCACATTAATTTATAACCCCTCAGCTGATGGTCACTTTGGTTGTGCTTACATTTTGACTATTATGTATAATGCCCAATGAACAATTGTGTAAAATGTTTGGTACCAAAAATGACACAAACATTTCCATTGGGAACATATTAAAGAGTGCAGTTGCTGGATCATATGACAATCCTATGTTTAAACTTTGGAGACATTACCAAACTGTTCCTAAAGTGCTGCACTATTTTAATACCATCAGTAGTGTGAAAGTGCTTTAATTTCTCAACGCGCTTGTCAATGCTCACTGTCTTCATCTCTCTGTATTTATCGCAGTGGATGTGGACTGTGGTCTCAAATGGTTTTGATGTGTGTGACCTTATAACTAATATTGTTGGATGTATTTCCACAAGCTTGTCAACTGACTGTGTATCTTCTTTGATGACCATCTCCTTTAGAAACATTGCTCACTTAAAATCTAGGCCACATTTTTTTTATCATTGAGTTGTAAACCTTCCCCACACATTCTAGCTATTGAGCTGTTGTGATGCTATCTGTGTCTTTTGTTTTCCCCCATCCGGTATGCTGTATATTTATTTCCTTGATGGTCTATTAAAACATAGTCATTTTTAATTTTAGCCAGGTCTACTTTGCACAGGTGTATTGCTTCTTGTTCATTTTTGTATCTTGTACTTTTAGTGCCCTAAATACAAAGGCTTTGGCTAATGCAGGCTTAAAGATTTTCTTTTGTAAATCTTTAGTAAAGCCTTCCATACTTTCTAACTTTCCATTAGTGGAAGTTAGAAATATAAATATAATATCAATTAATATAAATATGTGTAAGTATTACTTTTGAATTGTATAGTTTCTTTCCATTTCTTTCAAGTTTTGCTTTGTTTATTTGAGGTCTCCTTTATTATCTCTTGTAACTGTTATATCTTGTGCAAGAATTTGCCTTTTAATTACAACATGTGCTTCTTTATTTCTGGTAACATTTGTTTTCAAGTTTATTGGTCTGATATTAATACAGACACTCCAATTTTCTTCTTTCCTTCCTTCATTCCTTTCTTCCTCTCTCTGTCTCTCTGTCTCTCTCTCTCTCTCTGTCTCTCTCTCTCTCTGTCTCTCTCTCTCTCTCTCTCACACACACACACAAACACAGATACTATATATAATAAACAACATATATTTGTTTGTGTATTTCTGAATATATAAACAATTCTTTGAAAACAAACATGGTCATTTTATATCTATTTCCTATAACAAAAAAGTTCTAGTTCAACAGTATAGTAGAGAGATGGACATACGCTTAAGGAAATAGCATATGGTAGAAATAGGAGATTCACCAAAGTAGGATTTTTAATAGCCTCAAATAGAAAACAACCTAAGAGCTAATTAGTGGAATGAACAAGCATTTTGGGGAATGACTAAAATATAAAATGTTAATTTCAGAGAGATTAAATGATATATAATGTATGCATTATGAAATTTCACAACATAATACTGAGTTAAAGACAAACACAAAAGAATATATATGTGCACTCTTTTAGATATTTAGAATTGTTTAGAAAGGTATAAAAAGTGGACAAATTTATTGTTGAAATCAAGAGCGTGTGCTGGGAGCCGATTTGAATAGCTGCCATTACAAGATGGCATTTGGCCCCAGCCTCGCTTGATAGATAACTCCACGTTAGGGTTGCAGTTCTTCCACCGGAAAACAGGGTGAGTTGTGATCTAGCTGCCCACACTTCCCCTGACTGGCAGGGGAACATCCTGATCTGTAACTGACAGGGATGTTCCCCTGCTTTCTTTCCTGCTGGTGGGTCTCCAGAAAAGCAGTTAAAGTATCAAAGTATCAAAAGTTGCTAGGCAGACTCCATATATAAGCAGTTATAGTTCAGGGCTCCTGGCCCCTTGCTTTCTGCTCTCCCTACAACCAAGAGGCTCCAATAAAGCGTGATTTGAGAAGAATCCTCGTCTGGTGGCTGTTCCTTCCTGCTGGTCAGAAAGTTCGCTGCAAGCGTGGATGTGCTTGACAGTGAATTGTTAGCAGAGGGGTATTGTGGGAAGTTTCTTTATCTGGATCCTGGTTACTCATGTTTGCTTATGTTTGAAGATCAATGGAAGTGCATGCTCTTTAAATGCATGCATCAAACATGCATCAAACTTCAATTCTAACTTGATAAAAGGGTGTGACTGTACAAATGTGGATAGTTCATGTTTTTCTTTGCAGGAAAAAAAACTAGTTCATGCCAAAATCTTGGTGAAGATAGAACAAAATGCTTTTTGATCAAGCTCATTTATAACTATAGATAAAAATCACTCAGTATACTAGAAAATGTAATATAGCATTATATTAAAATATTGCTATAAGAAACCCATGAATGACTCAGTATTAGGAAATATTAAGATATTACCATTACATCAATAGGACAAAAGAGGCAAACTTCATTCTCATCTTAATAAATGTCCAAAGACATTCAATAAAATCCAACATCCATTTCTGATAAAAGTTAAATTATATACAGAATACTCCTCCTGATATGGTTAAAAAATGATTTCAAACCAATAGCTTAACTTACATCATACTTAAGAGAAAAACAATAGGGCAATGTTTTCCAAATGTATTTTATCAAGAAACATGACTGAAATCATAATGTATTGAAGAACTACCAGACGAAGCTCATGATGCACACACACACACACAACCACACACACACCACCCTCACTATGTTAAGATGAGACCTTGCTTGTTGACTCAGTTTCAGCAGAGACTCTAAAATCTTGTCAAAATACAGTAGTTATTGAGTGTCTCTCAGCCCGGACCTCCCAGTGTTAGGTGTATCTGGAAAAGACTATGAAAATATAAAGTTCCCCACAAATAAGGAAACAGAGAAACATTCAAAAACTTGAATGAATCAAACCACCACAACACTACCAGTGTTAGTCCATCACTGTTCTCTAGACTACAAAAGAAAAAACAAATAAATTATTGCACCTGAAGAGGGCTGCATTAACTGCTGTCTCAGGATAGTTGGTGGAGCATGCATTGACTCTGGAGTGGGTGGAGAGAGAGCTTTAAGTCATGAAGATTCCAAGAGCATCATTTGAAAAGCTTGATGGTGGTCTTTTGGTTAAAATGAGAAAGGAACTGATATTTGATAGATCCCTAAAAAGAATAAAGGTGAGTGGCTGTGTCTGATTAGGAATTTCAAGTCAGCAAGGCCAACAATAAAAATTTGTAAAAGTACAGATTTATTGGTTTTTAGAGGGCATGGGGAACATGTGAGTTCCCCCAGGCCAATCTTGACGCTCATAGACTGGACCTTGCTGTGGTTTGAAAATGAGGTATGTCCTCACAGGCTCTTGTGGGAGGACATTTCATCCCCATGTGGGGAGATTCTAGAAACATTACGTGATAGGATGTCCTTAGGGGAAAGAGGTCTCCAGAGGTATACCTCAGAGGTTATCCCTGGTCCCCAGCTCCCATCTCTGCTTCCTACCCACCATGCTATGAATAGCTCTTCCTTCATGTTCCCAGAGCCAGGAAACTCTGCGAATACACATAGAATCAAACAACCAGAGACCAAGCCCTGTGAAATAGTGGGTGAGGAATATCTCTTCTTCTTCTTCTTCTTCTTCTTCTTCTTCTTCTTCTTCTTCTTCTTCTTCTTCTTCTTCTTCTTCTTCTTCTTCATGCTGGGCTGAGTCACACACACCACTGTCACAGAGATGAGACAGCTGATAATGAAGAGGCCAATAGCCATCTCAGTGGGAGCTCCAGTTAAGTGACTCCTTCAGTAAACCTTTGGAAATCATGGTGCCAATCAGAGGGAAGGCATTGCCTATGCGCAAGGAGCTGTGAGTAAAAGATCCTAGCGGTTATCACAGGATTGCAGAGGAAGAAACCTGAAGAATTCATAGGAGGACGCTGAGAAGGAATGCATCTCAGAGTCAGAGACCATCTATTCAAAGTCATACATGCACCAACCAAGTAAGAACCTCTGTGATGCGGAATGCCGTTTCTGCATGCTGCGAATATGTGTTGTACTTATTGGTTGATGAAGAAAGCTTCTTTGGCCTATGTCAAGGCAGAACATAGACAAACAAGCAAGCCAAACTGAACACAGGGAGAAGGAAGGCAGAGTCAATAGAGATGCAGCAGCTGCCAGGAATGCAAAATGTGGGGTAACAAGTCATGAGCCTTGTGGCAAAATATAAATGGACAGAAATGAGTTAATTTAAGTTGTAAGAGCTGGTTAATAATAAGCCTGAACTAATAGGCCAAAGAGTTTGTAGTTAATATTAAGTCTCAGAGTGATTATTTGGGAACTGATGGGCAGGAAAGAAATCTCCAGTTACACCTTATCCTTGATTCCTGAATTCTGCCTTTCCCCCAGTTCTCAGTCAAAGGTCACCCCAGGGAAGTTTGGAACAATAGCTTGTAAATGCTTGTAAACAGATGAGGTGGTAGAGACAGATGTGAGAAGAGAAGTTGATCAGAGCAATTGGCCTCACAACAGGCTTTTTGAAGCTACCAAGCAAGGGGTAATGTTTGATTAACTGATAGCTGGAGACAGAAGAACTTTTAATATTGAAAAAGGAGCAGGTGAATGAGAGACACACTTGCTACATAAGTTAGAGTGAGGAAAAGGTCAAACACAGATTCGAAAGAACTGTGGTGACAGATAATAGGGCAGACTTTTCTTTAAGTTTTATACACTATAGCTCATTCAATAGACTCAATACATATGATAAACTTATGTATTCATACACAAAAATCATTTTTGAAGAATTTATACATGTGTATGTGCTCATATTATATGTGTGTGTGTGTACATATATATGTATGAAGCCTTAAAGTAAAACTGAAATTAGCAGTACAAGTCAGAGGAACAAAGTATCACTGCTGATGAGCACATAATGTGTGAAAACATCTTTTATTTTAGACATTTATCTTATCCAGTATGACCTAAGTGGCTAAGATGCAAGAATATAGTTTTTATATCTTTTTAGATCACATAAAAATAATAGTAAGACTATTGTTGCTGAATTACATTTCATAACCAATATAATTTTTACTTCTATATTTTATTTTTATTGCAATGTGAAACACACAATTCTAACTTTCTTAGGTACCATTAGTGCAAAGGAGGTGACTCATAGCAAGATTGTCGCCCACATTCCTGTAAAGTTTGGGGGGTTAATAGAGAATCCTCTGTGCTGTAACACACACAAAGCATCCTGCGCATGTCTGCACACAGTGGAAAGGAGAGCCAAAGGACAAATAATGTTCATTGTACTTTTTATGACCTAATGCTTATTTATTCTAGCTGAATATCATTTCTCTGCTTTTAGAAACAGTGGGGAGGGGAGATAGATTTGTCTTTGAAGTATCCTGACTTGGCCTGTTTGATGGGCTTGAAACCCCAAATACTGCCCCTTAAAAAATTGTTATGCATACATGTGTCTGTATGGGGGTATTCGCATGGGCATCTGGGAGGTGCCTGACATGGGTGCTGGCAACCAAACTCTGAAATAGTATAGGATTTTTACTGATGAGCCCTCTCTCCAGCCCCTAGACCAGTGGTTCTCAACCTTCCTGATGTTGCAACCCTTTACTACAGTTCCTCATGCTGTGGTGACCCCCAAACATAAAATTATTTCATTGCCACTTTGTAACTCTAATTATACTACTGTTAAGAATCATAATGTGAATATCTGTGTCTTCCAATGATCTTAGGCAACCCCAGTAAAAAGGTCATTCAACTCTCAAGAAGGTCAAGACCCACAGGTTGAGAAACACTGCCCTAGCCTATTCTTTATTGGTAATAGACTTCGTTTTTTGGCAGGCAAAGTTTATTCATCCCAGAGTGTCCAACACTGTGATAAATGTCTTGCAATGTTTAATTTCATGCACGTTCTTTACAGTAGACACCATTATTAATCACAAACGGGGAAGCAGAGAAGCATTTAAAAAATTTTGTTCAACCAAATCATCACTGTGGTGTATGTTTTCCAGTAGGAAAGCACCCAACACAATGACGGAATTTATCTTGCAAACAGTGATATCAGTACACACAAATGTGAACTACCAGTGACCTCCAGGAAATAAGATGATGGTAAATGAGGCCTATGTGTTAAATGTAAAACCAAAGAATCTTTATTTCTTTCAGGACTTCTTGTCTTCATATGAGGCTTTCTGTTGTCTCTGGTGTCCTCAGGAGAGTCACACACTGACTGTGTGTATATATAATATGGAGTTAATGTACAAAGTTAATAGACAAAATTAATAGACAGAGTATGCTGTGTTTGTTCTGGATCATAGTCGGGAAAGATCAACCTGCCTACTTGAGTTCCCTCTTTAATACCTCAGCATATTCTCAACTTGGCCTCTCTCCTGGCCTTCTAATGTGCTCTGTCTCAGTGAGCAATGCTTCTCTAAGACAGGAAGTCCAGCTGCCCCTGTGCTTCCAGCCCACCTGCACTGACTTCCCACCACCTCACTCACGTCCCAGCTGCCACCGAGTGTCTCTGCGACAGCCATTGCAGCGTCACCAGAGTCTTGTCACTTCAGCTCATGCTACTGCTGATTCCTTTCCTCCCTCTAGCAAAACAAACTCCTCTTAAAGATAGACTCTGATGGCTTTATGCCATGTCTAAGTTAAAGACCCCCATCCTGGAGCACGTAATCGCCATTCATGGCAAGGCTTTCCTTAGGAGATACAAGTTTCAACAACTCAGCCACGTTCTAGCTCCTGATTTACTGTTTTTATGAGAAGCATCTGCTATTTTCTACCTCATCTTTGCCTGTAACTGTCCCCCCTCTTTTCAAGCTCTCAGGTGTCCTTTTCTCAGGGAAATCTTTCTTGTTATATAATTATGTAGGGTTGCATGCTTCTTTATAGTTATTCCCTGTCAAATTTCATACTATTTTGGTTATTTCAGTGTGTACATGCTTCACTTAAATGAATTGTTATGAGGAAAGATACTAAATGTGTGAGAACATAGGATCACTAATACATAGGAGAGGGGCCATCATTGGGATGATTATGAAATATTTGTTAAGTATATGACTATCAAAATGCATACTGTGTCTAAGAATAAACTTAAAGGTTAGTGCTCATGTAAAGCAAACTATAAAATTTTACTGAATGATAAAACACTTAATTATTGATGCAACAAAACATAAGCCATATACATATAAAAACATTTTAAACTCCTGAGAGAAATAGGAGAATGAGTCAATACCTGGAGAGACAGTCCTCACTCACGGATGATAGGAGAATGAGTCAATACCTGGAAAGACAGTCCTCACTCACGGATGATAGGAGAATGACTCAATACCTGGAAAGACAGTCCTCACTCACGGATGATAGGAGAATGACTCAATACCTGGAGAGACAATCCTCACTCACTGTAGTAATATGAGCGGCGGGGCTGCATCCCCAGAACCCCGGCCGCACCCCGGCTAGCTTATGCCCCGAAATAATTACACGGACACTGTATTCATTTAA
>NC_022020.1:5160401-5161459 GCF_000317375.1 Microtus ochrogaster
ACTTCCTCTTCCTCCCAGAGTTCTGCTCCTCCCACCTACGTTCTAACCTATCAGGGCAAGCAGCTTCTTTATTTAATCAACCAATGACCTTCCTCCATCAACTCACGGATGATAGACTCAAGGTGTCTGGGTGGAAATAAAGTCATCTCAACTTGATCTAGAGAGTCTAAATAATCCGAATCAAGATCCCAGCAACTTATTTTGTGGCCATCCAAAACACCCCATATTCTAAAATTAATAATGGAAAGAGTAGAGGTCCAGAAGAGCTAGTACAATACCGAAGGGCAGAGGAACAACGTTGAGACCAGTCCCATAAGACTGCAGGACAAGATAAGCAAGGCACTGTGTGGTATTGGTGACCAAACAGATGGATAGATCAGTTAAACAGAACAGGAAAGCATGGCTAGGGGTAGAGTCAAGCATTTCCATCAAAGCAGCAAAAGCAGGAGAGTGCAGAAGAGGCGAGACTTTTCAACAGACGGTTCTGTGACAAGCAATCACCCTCATAGAAAACATTTCATTACACAGGCATTATGAGTTTCATAAATCTCAACTCGAATGAATTATAGACTTAAATGTAAAACTATAAAACTTTTAGAAGATAACACAAGAGAAATTCTAGCTGGCCTTGTGTTTGGAGACTGATCTAAATGCAACACCAAAGGCATAAAATCCATGACATAAGTAAGAAATAAGCTGCAATTCATTAAAAATTTTAAAACTCTTATGCAAATGATGTTGCCAGAGAATGGAAAAAAAGCTACATACTAGTAGAAAATACTTTTAAAAGATATCTAAAAAAGAAACCCAACAATAGGGAAAACACAATCTATTTTTTTTTAATTTTTTTTTATTGAGAAAAGGAAAAAAAAACAAGTTTCCGCCTCCTCCCAGCCTCCCACCTCCCTCCCTCTCCTCCAACCCTTCTCCCCCTCCTCCCACACTTCTCCCCCTCCCTCTCCAGTCCAAAGAGCAGTCAGGGTGCCCTGCCCTGTGGTAAGCCTTAGGTCCTCCCCCCTCCGTCCATATCTTGGAAGGTGAACATTCAAACTGGCTAG
>NC_022020.1:5166824-5185357 GCF_000317375.1 Microtus ochrogaster
ATGCTGTTTAAGTCAATGAAGTCAATCTTTTCTACCTCTTCTTGATTAAGGTGTTCATGTCCTCCCGTTGTGAGGTCGCTGGTTTCTGGTGGCTTCATGTTGCTTTTCAGATTTTTGGGTAAATTCTTGCATTGGCGCCTGCCCATCTCGTCCTCTGAATGCTCCCCTATGGATCTTCTTTTACAGGGTCAGGTCTCCTTGCCTACTGATGTACCTTCCCCGTAATGGCTCTCCCCAGTGATGGCTCTCCTGGTGCCGAGATCAGATCTCCGTGCCCAATGATGGCTCTCCCCAATGCTGGCTCTCTTGGCGCAGAGATCAGGTCTCCGTGCCCAATGTTTGCTCTCCTGGCGCCGAGATCAGGTCCCAGTGCTGGTTGGGTAGCTCATAAACAAAGCACCTACCTTGCTTGGTGCAGGCAGGCTAGTGAAACAAAGGACCTCCCGCCTGCTTGGTTGCCCTGAGGATTCGGATGGACCCAGTGCCCAGACAGGCTGAGCTGGGTGATGTTATGTGCCGAAAGAGGGCAGGGGGGCCAAGGTCGGGAGGGTTCTGGATGCAAGCTGGGTGGGATAGGAAGAAAGAGGCAGTATGCAGGGAGTAGAGGCCCTGCAGAGAGCCCAAGAAGGATAGACGGTTGAGGAACTTCTAAGTTCCCTGTCCCGGCCTGGTGCCGCAGGGCCATTTCATTGTTTTCTTTCTTTCTTTCTTTCTTTTTTTTTTTTGTAGTCATATTTGATTCTATTTTCGGTTTCTAAGCTATCCAGCCTCCTGTTCCTGGTCATCAGTCACAGGCTACCTCTCATGGCGTGAGCCACAAATTAGATCAGTCATTGGTTGGCCAAACCTAAGAGTAATTTTCACCATCACTGCTCTAGCACATTTTGTGAGCACCACAGATGGAAGGAAGGTAGGAGGAAGGTTTCAAGGCCGGGCTGGGGGCACAGTCCTACTACTGTGAACCTTGCCTAGTTATAGGATGGACAGTTCAGGTCTCTATCCTCCACTTAGGACTAGGAGTCCTCAATGTGGTCCCCTCATAGATTCCGCAGAATTTCCACTGCACTATGTCTCCACATCGTCCCTCAAATGCTTCCAATCCAGTCTCCCTGTACTCTCTCCTTTCCCCCCCCCCCCCGCCATCTTCTATTCCCATCCCAACTCACTCCCAGTCTACCTGCAAAATCTATTCAATTTCTTCTTCCTGTGGAGATGCAGGCATCCCCACTGGAGTCCTTTTTGTTAAGTAGCCTCTCTAGGTCTGTGAATTGTAGTATGGTTATCTATAAATTTTCTTTATCCATTCTTTGGTGGAGACATCTAGGTCTTTTCAAGTTTCTGACTGTTACAAATAAAGCTGCTATGAACATCGTTGAACAAGTGCCCTTGTGGTAGGATAGTATAGCTAGGTAGGTCTTGAAGTGGATCAATTCTCAATTTCTCAATTTTCTGAGATACCACCATATTGATTTCCACAATGGCTGCACAAGTTTGTACTCCCACCAGCAAGGGAGGAGTGTTCTCCTTGCTCCAATCCTCACCAGCATAAGCTGTTACTTGTGTTTTTGGTCCTAGGCATTCTGACATATGTAATATGGAATCTCAAAGTCATTTTTGATTTGTAATTTCTTTATGGCTAAGGATATTGGACATTTCTTTAAGTGTTTCTAAGCCATTTGTGTTTAATGAGAATTCTCTGTTTAGATCTGTATTCCATTTTTAATTAGATTGTTTAATTAGATTGTTGATGTCTAGTTTCTTGAGTTCTTATGTATTTTGGCTATTAGCCTCTGTCAGATGTGGAATTGCTTAGAAAACACTTTTTCCATTCTGTAGGCTGCCACTTGTCCTATTGATGGTGTTCTTTGCTTTCCAGTTCCATGAGGTCCATTTATTAATTGTTGATCTTAGTGTCTGCACTATCAGTGCTCTGTTCAGGAACCCACCTCATTTCTTAATAGCACTTTTATATTTATAGCTGTGTCTTACCTTAGTAATTACCTTCATCCTTAAAAGGAGTTATAGTCTCTTTTTAATAAAGGTCTATTTTATATGGACGCCAACTTCTTTGTATTGGTAGTTGAAGCACACAGTGGCACTAAACTAAGAAGCAATGCTCTGTCTGGCAATTAGTAAGAATATGGCAATGGCTTTAAGCCACTCACTTTTGCCTCCACTTTCTGAGTTTATAAGGAAAACCTCATATGGCTCAGCTCTCCTCAATCCTGTCTAAAATCACTGAATGATGGCAGGAAGCTTTCTCCAAGGCATGGCTGGAGAGCGATTTCAAACACAAGAGTGTCCCCAGGCCTTCTTATTTTCTTCCTTGACATCTCCATAGACACCATGAGAATGAAAATCCAGTCTCACCCCTGTGGCTTCATGTGACTTGAAAATATTGTTGGGGTGCTCAGCGATTTCCCAAACTGCGGGGTGCTTCTTGCCCTAGCCAACACTCGGCTATTTTGCTGAGGAGCTGAGCCTTGGCCATCTGGCACTGATTTACTCATTTCATCTCAAGCCTTTCCAAATGATGACTTTATTGTGGAGGGAAATGGGGATACTACAAAGTGACACATATTCCCAGGAAAGCCTGGCCAGCAGCCCTTTCTAGTTAAAGACTGCAGTGCCCCTCACCTGCTTCTCTCAGAGGGATGAGGCATGCCAGGGTTTCCTTGCAGGGATATAGCAGGATAAAGACTGGATTGTTTCTGATAGTTCTGTATTCATGTTATTTTTAAATCTTATTCTCAAAAATTTTCATGTTACTTAGGTTTGCAAGTGACCATGGTGGTTCCTGATACCTATTTTGAGACAGTGAATGACAAGAGTTTATCTCAACATAGTGCTTGGTAAGGTCTTGTTGGGTCACCCAGGACAGAAACTGGGCTCTAATGAGAAGCATAGCTTCAGAGGATGGAAGTGATTATTGTCAACAAAAATGAACGCTGTTCTTCATGCACTGTTTAGGAAGGAGACAAGGATGAGTGTCTAAGTGATTGCTGTGGGACTCCCCTGGGGAAGCCTACAAACTCGCTTGCAGGCATCATGAGGCTGTGTGGCGAAGGGTCCAACTCTGACACTGCTGCCCTAGACGGGGCCACGACCAGCGTACACTTAGGTGGGCAAAGTTAAAACAAGCTCTGGAGAGACCTGGACAGAAAAGGGTGCTCTTAGGTGAGAGTGGCGGAAGATATGGGAAGGGCTTTGAATTTAGGATTAAGAAACCTGGCTTGCACCCCCACTGGATCCTGACTGGTGATGTGCACCTGGGCAAGCCTTGCTTACATTCCAAGCTCCAGTCACAACCTAAGGAAATCGGCAGTATCAGTATCCTCCAGGAAGGGTAAGGCTGGGATGTGACTCGAATCAACCGAATCACTCAAGGCTGTGGCCCTGAGGGAGCTACTTCTCAATGGCGCTATCCTCTCTGGCTGGGGACCAGGAGCTTCCTGGAGTGCCTCTCAGCCCAGGGGCCCCATATCCCCATCTTAGCATTTCAATGTGTCACAAGCCTTGTCTGCAACTCAGGACCGTTCCTCATGTTAGATTCCCACCTTAGAATACCGGGTCTCAAAGTCTGAACTTGGTTAACCCAGCCTGTGGGTTTCTGCCCACATAACACTTCCTCAGGTTAGGGCTTGTGTCCCCTCAAGCATTTCCAGCGCACTAGGCTGTCTGTGTCAAAGCACTGCTCACAGACACCTTTTCCCCCAGAAAGCTCCAAAAGCATAGCAGCCATTTTCTGTCTCTCATTCAATATAATTTATGTCAAGAGCCAACACCTGTGACAAGCATATATTAAGCATGCAATAAACATTGGTTATAGATTGAACCAGAGGGAGCAATAATCACTTGCCTTGAGTACCTGCATATTTCAGGCCAAGTGAGTCTCAGGATTTATTCTTTTTCTTCCAAAAGAAACAGCCACTGTGGTAAGATATCTGGATTAATAGCACCATTTGATGTTTAGTTTGCATAGCCCTTCCGCTCCATCTGTGCTCTGCAACTAAAGTTCCTTCTAATGTGTTCCAGAAGGCCCAAAATTTTCAAACATAGAGGATTAAGTCTGATGGATTGTAAGCTACTCCCAAGAGTCAGTCAGAACTTTGTGGAACTTCTATATTAATAGTGTTGAATTCCCTCCCAGTCAGTTGGAAAGCATGTGTCCTACCTCAAAGGAGCCAGCAACAGATGACACATCAGGTCAGAGTAAGCTAATGAGGAGCAACGTGGAGAAGGAGCGCAGCAAAGCAGCTCAGCTCAAGACACACCGTCTGTAGAGTCTCAGCTTCACAGCTTAAAAATGCCGAACACATGCAGGTTGGGAGTGCGGAGTTTCTCTGATGCACAAAAGAACACCTGTGGCTGACGAGGACAAGGCTTACCAGTGCCACAGGCTGAGGTGACCAGGGACTCTTATCTGTGGCTGACAAGGGACAAGTCTTATCAACGCCACAGGCTGAGGGTGACCAATGATTCTGATTGAGCAGCGTCTGCGAGCTACTCTAAGAAGGGAGAAGTGTGAGTGCCTGGCAATGCAGGGTAGCTACTAATCCTAGTCCAGAGCACCAGCCGGGAATCCCCAACCTTGGGTTCCAGGCCCTGCCTTGCAGAAGGGTACACTTGCTCTTGAATCATTGTTCCTAATCTGTGAAACAAAGCCTACATAGGGATAAAGGATGTTCGTGCCTGTTCTGTCGGAAAGGACACAGAAAATGGTGCAAGAACATTGGTGGTGGAGAGTTTTCACTGCAACACCAAATGTGGGGCTTCTGGGTGAGGAGAGGAGGGCAGTGTGAGCAGGATGCTCCTGGGGTTCTCCGTTAGCATCTTTCTTCTCACAGCAGCTCGGGATGTCTGGTGCTGTTCTCACTACTTCACATCACATGTTAGGGAAGGAAGGAAAAGGGGAGTGCCTCTTGCATGGTTCTTTCCTGGGGAGATAAGCAAATGCTGGCTCCCTGTAGAAAGCAACAGACCAAACAAATGATTCTGCCCAAGTCTCTTTGTTAGCCAGTGTTTAATTAGCAATATTTAATTGGGGGAAGGCTATTTACAGAAACATGGGCAATTTACAAGCGACTGGGCAGCTGCTCCAAGGAAGGCAAAGTTTCTTCCAGCAAAAGCAATTGCTGTTATATCCTCTGGGAGGGGTGGGAATCAGCAACCTTTATTCAACTGTTTAGCCTGTGAGTGGGACAGAACCTGTGATCCCCAATGGGCCCCAGATTTCTTCTGTGTCAGGTAAGGTTGCCTAAGTGGTACATGAGCCTGGACTGTACCTGGAGCCCTGGTTCCAGCCTGTTATGGGGGCTGCACCCCAGTCCTGCAGAAGAGCACAGGCAGAGGGATCTTCAGGAAGCTCAGTGCTTCCACACACTGCTTGAATGTGTTCCATGCAAAGGGCAATTGCTCCACAGTCACGGCCAGGAGCATGTGCAATCATCCGGGTGGAAGGCTCCCCCGTGAAATCGAAATCGCAGTAGGAAAAGCACAAAGGTTAGTCCCCTGGCAGAGAGAAGATAAGCTTGGGGCTGGAGGGGGAGAAAGGTGGAGTCAGCCAAAGGCAATAAACAGTCCTTCAGGAGCCCTCGAAGCAGCACTGGGAGGAGGAAGAAAGGAGAGGGAAGGAGTCAGGAAGGGAAGGAAGCGGCTGCCCTAAGAATGTCTGGGGCACGAAAACTATTCTAAAAATGCCTTTGGCAGGAGAACTAGAGAGGCCATGGGTAAGCAGGGGGCTGTGTCCTCCTGACACCCCCACAGATGACTCTAGTTCAGGGCAGCTCCCACGTGAGGCAGCAGGAGCCTGTTCTCAGGGATGGGATGCCATCATGGTGGCTGGAGCCCAGCTCTAGAACTGGATACATCACAAGTTCTGAAACGTCAGACAATTCTGGAATCCACCTGGTGTTTCTTCCTGTAACAAGCAACTGCAAACCCCGCCTCCTGTGCAGACTCTTAGGCATGTTTGAGCAGCAACAACACATAAAGACCTCCTCCATTATAGGTACTGTAAGTTCCTCCTGATAAGTTCACAACACCAAAAATATTGAAAATGAAAAGGGATTTGAAACTCATTTGATAACAAAGACTGGTCTGAACCAAACTTGTTTAAACAAAGCTGACCTGAACCATTTCTACACTTGCATTACTTAAACATTCACATAATTAAATGAGAAAATATGAACATGTATTTTATTAGAGGGTAGTATTCCAAGTTTCTATAGACTATTATAGAGTATATGTAGGTCTCTGAAAGCTACAAAATTCTAAATTACTTCGGTTTAAAAGATTTTAGACTAATTTCAGCCCTCCCCCTCCTCAGAAGCAGCATAATTCTCCCACTGGAAACTTGACTTTTGACCTCATAGCTCATACAGAGAATCAGCCTCTGAAACCCCTCCCCCAACCCTACAGGATCTCCAGGCTGCCAGCCCTACTCAAAAATGCAAGGAGGAGACTAATTTATTAGCTGCTAGTGCTGTTAGGCAATAATCCCGAGCCCTGGGTTGCAAAAATCCAGTTGGAAGAGACGGGAACATAAAGTGGTCGTAGAGACAAAATGGTGAAGCTCGGGAAATAGATGAGCTTCGTGAGAAGTTTCCAAAAATCACATCGGCAGTAAAGTTTGTGGAATGGTTGAGAAGAGGAGCACAGCTTGTAGTCAGCACAAACCCCTTCTGATTTCAGAGGCTGGATGTCCATCTTAGCCGAAGAAGCAGGGCATTTCCTGTGGTGTTGGGGTCAGGGTTTTGATCAGAAAGGGATAGGAGGTTAAGCAGCAAGGTTCTGACAACAGCTTCTATAGAGAGTTCTCCACACCAAGTTATACCCGAAGTCTGGGCCACAGGAGTTTGCAAGCCAAGGCAGGTGGAGACAGCAAAGGGAGCATGTTAGCTGGACGCTGGAGAAATAGACTTGGTAAGGAACAGCAGAGCTGCCCCAGCAAGCGGGGGGGCAGGGGGGCTTGAAGTGTCAGACAAACACATGCATCGTACCTGCTTTGTAGTCATCCCTCTCCAAGTTCCTCTCTCCTGATGCTCCAGGCTGCCTAAGATTTCCCATAGAGGCAGCTGTCACAGCAATTGAGAGTGTGCTCTTGCCATCAACTTCTTGTGACTGAGTGTGAGTCCCAGCTCTCTGCGTCCTTTGTCATATTTCTTAATGCCTGTAAGTTCAGTTTCTCCCTTCTGTTCTGGAGCTGGCAGCCCCAGCTTTTTATTCCCAGAGTTCCTCTTGAAGCAAATGACACTGGTCCTGTAAGGCAGATTAGGCTGCTGAGCTATGGCTCCATGCCCTCTGTCCTGAGCCACGTGCCAAGCAGTCCCTCGTGTGCAGAAACCCATAGACTGTGTGCGTGTGTGTCTGTGTGCAGCGAGCTCAGGTGACCCCGTGTGCAGACAGGGTAGAGGATCATTTGGAGCAGTTGTTAGGAGAATGTGAGCTGCCTATGTGAGTGTTGGGAACTGGACTCCAGTCCTCTACAAGGAAAATGTGAGCTGCCTATGTGAGTGTTGGGAACTGGACTCCAGCCCTCTATAAGTGCTCTAACCTCTGAGCCACCATCTTTCCAGTCCTAGACACTTTTTATGGCCCCTGGCTAGCAACTCTTTTTTTCTTGTTTTTATTGTGCTATATATTTTTCTCAGCTCCCCTCCCTCCCTCCCTTCTCCCTTTCTACCCTCACCCATGAACCCCATGCTCCCAGTTTACTCAGGAGATCCAATCTTTTTCTTTTTGCTATGTAGATCTATGTATCTTTGTTGTCCTCTTTGTTGTCTAGGTTCTCTGGGATTGTGGATTGTAGGCTGGTTTTTCTTTGCTTTATGTCTAAAAGCCACTTATGAGTGAGTACATGTTATATTTGTCTTTCTGGGTCTGGGTTACATCCCTCAATATGTTTTTTTCTAGATCCATCCCTTTCTGGCTAGCAACACTTAATTTCTATATTTTCTTGCTCATTCTAGATCTTCAGCCTACAAACCTTCCTTATAAAAGCATCTCTGCTTCCTGCTTTCCCAGTCCCAGCAAATCAGCCCAACACTTTTGATCCTCACTTTTCAGTGTGATAGTAGCCAAGTCGTTGAAATCAGCGGGTTGGGAAGATGGCTGCAGGGATGGGGTGTGTCCTCACCCAGGTCTAAAACTTCCTGAGTTTTGTTGACAGAAAGGATCCCCAAAATCATTTTTGTTTCAACTCTGGAAATTGTGGGAACCATTTAAGATTCCATCTAGAATGTGCAAAATGTCCCCTTCTGTGCTTCTAAATAGTATGTCTTACATTGATTGGGGTGTCCATACTTTCAGGGTTGTTGGGGCACTCTTGTTTCTGTTCCAAGTGAAGTTACTCCATCAAAAAAAGAGGGAGACTCACAGTACATGAGAACTGGGAATGTGCCTAGAGTTGGGCCAGTGTACCATCTTTGTCTTTGTCAAGGTGATCAGGACACAGTAGAAAAGATAACTGACATGCATTAGATGGGGGTTGATGAAGGTGACAGATAAAAAGGAAAGGGCAGGAATTTCCAGAAGCAGACTGGTTCTTCTAATCAGAACAACTGAGAAAGTGGAGACCGCACTGTGACACCTGGGGCTTACGGTCTTGTGGTGCTTGAAGGAGGAGAGGCACACCAGGGCTCAGTGGTTCATCTTCTGACCTCAGTTCTGCCAGTACGGGCACAGGTAGGACCCTCCGTGCTGGTTTATTCCTGAGCTTGGGGGCTTTCCTGGCAAGTATTTGCCAGATCAAGATATTTTTACCCTTAATATGGCCCTTGTGTTGATTCTTGTCCTGGTTTTAAAAGTATGCTAAAATTACTTCAGTAAAATAGAAGTTTAAAAGTAAAACAAACAAGCAACAACAACCATCAGGCCTGTGCCTATAACCCAGCAGTGCAGCGAGCTGCCCTTGAGCTGAGGCAGCCATAACTGCTCACAGTTTAAGATGAAACCTAGAGATGAGAAGTAAAGGTCAAAACTATGACCTTCAGTCTAGGTGTTGCTCAAGCTCCTCTGAATTGAAACACTATCCTAGAGGGTGGAGCAGTCAGACTCAGGAAGTAGACAACTCAAGAGTTTCAGGAAATCCCTGAAACGTGTGACATTCACAAGGCCTTCCCTCCCTGAGGCTTTATAAGCCGTCATGACCATGTCCAGGGAGAGACTCTCCAGGCAGCTGCCTGCAGGTCAGGCAGAGCCCTTCAGGGGTGGCGCTTTGTAAGCCATCATTTAGGCTGGTACTAGAGGCTTTGAGGAGACAAGTGGAAGCCTGCTCACTGGGGAGAGGATCTCCAGAGACATTACTTTTGTCCCTGTGCATGAGCACTTCTGAGATGGGGCATCGCTGGGTCACTTGACTAAGCCTGTGATACCTGTCTACAACTATGTAAAGGGTATAAACAAAGACTTGATTGCTTTAGAGCATCTCCCTACTAACTCAGTTTATGAAAGAGGCAACAGAGTCTGGGGGAATATTTCAGAGCCCCAAGGCCCTAGAAACTTTTTGTTTGGGGGCAGGGGAATGTAACTCACCTGGGAAATGAGACCCCAACTCTGATAGAGACAGACTGTAAGGGTTGCATCAACCCGGAAGACTGAGAGACACTGGTGTACTTATGGCCCCACAAAGCCCTTGAGACAGAAGGAGGAGAGCATCTTCCACTTCCAGAGATGCAGGAGAAGTCTTCTCATGGGTAACTATAGTGACCATCCAGTTTGCGTCTCAGCCATCTTATTTTCTTTCAACTTGTTTTGGGGTCTGTTGTTTTTTGTTTTGGGGCTTTTGTTTATTTGTTTGTTTTGTTTCTTTTTTTTCTTTCGAGACAGATGGCCAGGCTGCCATCTAATATCATGTGTCCTTAAAGATGGCCCTCAGCTTTTGATCTGCCGCTGCCTGAATGCTGGGATTACAGGTGTGTGCCATTACACCTACGGATCAATCCCAGGGCCTCACGGGTGAGCACTCCACCCACAGAACCACATGGCCAGCCCATTATTTCGTTCCCGAGTCTGAAAGCGCTCATGCTTGGAGTTTCCATGGAAACACGGAGTGCACTCTGAGGGGAGGCTGTCAGAATGACTCAGCTGTACTCTTCTGGGCACCTCTAGGGAAAGGCTTTCCAGATTAATTTAGAGCTATTAATTACAACTAAGTTATTACAGTTAAAGTTTCTTGGAACACTTGTGGAAACCATTTATTCAAATGGAGAGTCCCTGGTTAACATGGGTAATTGGATTTTGGAAACATGTGTGTCAGTTTAGGGACAGAGGTAGTTGCAGAAGACGAAAATATTTGGAAAAGAATTCTGTCAAGCTTGTCAGCCATGATGAGGACGGGTGGTAGAGCTGAGATCCTCAGAAGCCCGAGTCCAGCCCTGGAGAGAGGAGTGGCAAGGCAGCCACAAACAGAACAAATCCCCTGCAGCAGACTGATGATGACAAAGAGAGCAGACCCTAGCATGAGGTGTTTGGGGTTTCTTTACAAATTCCTCGTGACAACACATCTTTGTGTTATCCAAATGACACCAGTGAGGGTAGTGAGAATCGTTATTTAGCATTTCCATAGGATTCCACATTTGCTAAAAGATTGAGAGTCCCTTGTTCCTAAATATCCACAGTATCTTTCTAAAGCAGATGTTCCCACCCTGAGAGGGGTGGCCTCAGGGATACTGAAGGAGTTCCAAGCAGGCCATGGGGATCAGAACTGTATTTCAAGCAGCGACTTGGTAGCCACAGAAAACCGTGACGTGCAGGAGGCAGATACTGTCTCTCAGGTCTCAGTGTGCCGAAGCAGTCCGTCGGCATGGCGAACAAGCAGAAGGGAAAATGTTTCAACTCATCACCAAAATGCAGAAAACAGTGAGGGCCAAACAATTCCCACAATCCTTTCAAGGCCCACCCTCAGTGACCTAAAGCCTTGCACTATGTCCCAGGAGATTTCTAATATTCCTCATCAGCTCCAAGCTGGGGCCCAAGCTGTTAATAGCATGGGCCCTGGAAGTCACTGTGGATCCAAGCCATTTGAGGACTTTTCGGGTCAAAGGGAGGTGTGTTGGTAAGGCAGGGGAGATCTGCGTAGGTGCCGCCCACAGCCGTCAGTCTCTGCAGGAGAAGAGAGAACAAGCATGCCCCTTCATCCGCAGAGCCCTGTGTTTGGGAATAATTCCTGTCATTTTAGGATATAACCCTGACCACACCCCACACGTGCCCTACAGATAACTGATCCCAAAATCAATACAACCTGGAGTCTTCTGGAAGATGGGCCTCAACCAGGGAATTGCCTAGATCCAATTGGCCAGTGGACATGCCTGTGGAGGGTTATCTTCATTTAATTGATTGTTAATTATTGCCTTTAACTCACAGAGGTTTACAGGCCTCTGCCCCCAGAGTGCTAGAATCGAAAGCATGGGCCAGCATACCTGGTTCCTTCTTTATTCCTGAGAGGAATTACATTACACATGTATGCATCCGCTAAGACTCAAAAATGGTCATGTTAGATTTTGTGAATTTTTTTATTAATAATGTATTTATTTTTATTTCATAATTAAGAGTGTTCTGCTTCCTTCATGTCTGTATGAAGGTGTTGAAGACCCCTGAAGTTAGAGAAAGGTTGTGAGTTACCATGTGGGTACTGAAAATTGAACCCAGATCGTCTTGAAGAACCAATGCTCTTAATTACTGAGTCACCTCTCCAGCCTCAAATTTTGTAAATTTTTATTTGAAAAGTTTAGCTAAAAATATTTTGAGCATTCTTTTATATTAAAGTCCTATGGTTCTGACTTAAAAGAGGTTGATGTGTTCTCCAAACAGCTGAAGAAAAAGAAAAGAAGCCCCCTTTGCTTTCTCAATGGAAAGGAGTTCATTTGAATTTTATGTATCTTGCTCTTTTTTCCTTTGAAAATAAAAATGAACAAGCACATTGAAAATTTCTTCTGTGATTGTCAGTTTTTAAAAGGTTTGTTTCCAAATTTTAAATACAAGAATTATTCATTTATTAGTTTTCTGTGTATGTGTGCCTTTGTGTACTTACGTACACCCTAAGGAGGCCAGAAGAGGGCTTGATGTGAAAGACATACAGAATGAATACAAAGAAAGTTTTTAAAAAGGAGTAGTAAGTGCTCTTAATTACTGAGCCCACTCTCCAGCCCCTAAATACAATTCCTAAAGGTCCCAGAGAGCTAGCAAGGTGATAAGGAATAGCTAAGTGATTGCCTTTTGCCCTGACTGCAATTGTTGAGTAGGTTGAGTTGAGTTGGCTATGATTTCATGGAATTAGCATGACTATGATAGACGTCAAAGGCCAGAGTTCCTCCTGTGTGTGCAGATGCCTGCCCTCCCTCTAAGAAGCTCTCTGTCAGGGCGAGACCCTGGGAGAATCACGAGGACACTAAGCAAAGCGAGGGAAGCAGAAGAGGCATGCTTGGTGGGCTAGCACCAGAGACCTGCCCAATGGGTAGTTAGGAATTTAATTTAAAAAGTTCACAAACTCTAGTTCCCCCAAACCCATTGAAGAAGCAAATCTGTATACTTACACAGGCAGACACCTTCACCTTAGGATTTTGTACAGCGGAATTTTTCCCAGGGCAGTAGGTGGTACAGCTGAAGATGGCCAACAGTAGACAGGGAGGCGCCATTAATTAGAGTGAGCAAAGCTAACAAACTGCAGGGAAGTGTCATACAGCAAAACACATCACAACCAATTGTGCAAATTTTATTTGAATAAATTTTAAAATATCATTGGAAATAAGAAGGAGAAAAAAGTTCCAGTGGTGCATTCAAAAAGGAGCAAACAGGGCTTCTAGAAGTGAGAAACACGGATGAAGAGAGCTGAGGTGTGTGTGGCAGTCAGACCAGCAGGAGAGAACACAGAGATGCATGAGCGAGTCCCACAGGATGCCAGGGCAGAAAGGCTAAGAGACCACCAAAGAGATCAATTTTATTACATGTATTTATTATCTAGATCATGTGTGTGTGCATGTTTATGTATGTACGTGTGCAAGTGCCACGGTACACATGGGAGGTTTCTCCTACATGTGGCTCTCAGGGATTGAACCCAGGCTATCAAGCTTGGCATCAAGCACCTTTACCAGAGAGGCATCTCACCAGCCTCGTGGGGTATTTTCAAAAGATCTCTCTTTCAAGAAATGTCCCTTGAAGACTAACTTCAGAGAACACTGCCTTTGTCACGATTCCCAGCTGTAGCAGGCCTTTTCAAATCATCAACCACCAAACCATGACACATAGATTTATTATTGAAAGCTTGACTTTAGCTTAGTGTTTCTAACAAGCTCTTATAACTTAAATTAACCCATTTCAATGAATCTACCTACTGTCACGTGGCTCATGGCTTTTACCTCTTTTCCTGCATGTCCTGCTTCTTCTGTGTGAGGTGCCTTTTTCATCTTCTCTGAGACTTCCGACACCAGAAGTCCCTCCTACGCTCATCCAGCCTAGCTATTGTCCATTTAGTTCTTTATTAAACCAATCACAGTGACATATTTTTACATGGGGTAAAGGAATATTCCACAACATCCAACTTTTTTGACCACAAAACCCTTGTGAAGTTTAACTCATTGATAGGATGCTGATAGGTGCTCATGAGCTATGATACATACCTACATTATGATAATGAAGACAGTGAAAGAAGTCACTCTGATCAAGTCATTGAGCCAGTGATCACATTAGACTGACACATCAATTTTGACAGGGCAAAATGAAAAATAAATCAGTCCTAGGTTATGGAAAAACTACACCAAGATTGTTGATTTTATTTTTCAAAATAAATTGTTCTTTATTTAAATCAGAGTTTAATTGGTCTCCTAGACAACGAGGAGAAATGAATGGGTGGTAGACAGTGAAAGAATCATGAGTACTGGGTATTTATGAGAAGAGTTCATGTCACGACACATCACAAAGAGATGTCAGAACACACAGACAAACGGAAGAACCAGGTGTGTGCTGGGGGTGGAGGGACTATTAGTGAGCAGAACTGACCTGCCAGGGCTTTGTGCAGACAAACAGATCTGTGTACTAGAATGGAACCCCACAAATAAACGACAAAAAGGAATTTAGCATGTGACGGAAACTGGCAGTTCAAAAGACAGCTTCACTAAATACTATCAAAGTGGACAGGTCTTTGGGAAGTATGCTTGCTGCAAATCTTATTTGTCATTGTGATTGAATTCTAAGTGCACTCAAATTGTAGAAGGAAAATAAACTCAACAAAGTAATAAAATTATATTTTAAGAAACAAACCCATGGAGAACAGAAAACTGAGCAGCTGCACACTTCCATAGTGACAGCTCCGACCGAAACGTTGAAGTACGTCCCACGCTGTCTTACAGATTAGCAAAATGAACCATCAAACCTGCAGCTTAGTTTCATTGAGTGAAGATGATTTTTCCTTAATAAGTGAGGAACCTGTGTCAGTCATTGTGCAGATAATAATGAAATAAAAAATGTCAAAATGTTCCAAATTACCTCACAAAAATAAGACTATCTCCTAAACACACAACTCCATTCATAAATAAGGAAATGCAAATTTAAATGCGAGGCTATTCCCTGGTTATCAGGCTGACAAAGGTGGAGATGTTTGCTAGCACACTGTGTGGCAGGGATGGATGGAAGTGGGCTTGCTCACGTGGCTGATGAGAATGGAGCTTGGAACTATCTTCCCCAATCCAGGCGGATCTCATGCCATTGATCCAGGAGTTTCTGTCAGATATATTGGCAGATGAGTGAAATGCAGGGTTTGAGACAAAACTGGGGAACAAACTCATAAAGTCTGGCCTTCCAAGCTTCCCGCCAACTGTGTTCTGCACAAGGCACACTGATACCAATGAGGTTACAAACAGGTCCCATTTTCTGAGTTCACGGCAAATTAGGAGGAAGAGCTACTGATGATGGAGCCACTGGAAAGTAAAGAGCTGTCCCCGTGATAATGAAATGGATCCTGCCCCCTTCATCTCACTAATCCCTAATTCAGTAACTTCCTTCCTTCCTGTAAAACCAATCCATGTATTTTCTGATTTCAGAGGGATTTGCTCTTCGACTCATGCTATATGCCTTCTTTCAACACCAAGGGTCCAAGGGAGGGTCACTAATGAGCTTCTCTCTGTCTGCCAGGTTCACCTAGGCATCCTCAGTGTTCCCCTCCAACCTCCCTTGTTAGCATACTGATGAAGTCACCCTTTGTAGCCATCTTGTTGCTTTGGAAGATGTTTCTCACAGTGCTACAGGATTTCATATATCCTTTACAACCTTGTCCTCCCTCTCTTGTCCCCTAAAACCTTTCCTGACCTTTTTTTTTTTTTTTTTTTTGCCATTCTGTGCCCTCACTTGTAAGTCAGTGCTCCCATAATGTCTCAGCAAGCCATCTTTCCCTGTGAATTGTTTAGCACCCAGTCTGTCCAGCCCATTGCCGATGCACCGTTACAGGCATGTCCTTGTCCCTCAGTGTCAGCTGGCTTCCCTAACTCTGTTCCCACTGCCTTCTCAATGGTGACAAGATTGTTCCTTGGACAGCAAATAAGCTTGTTGGGTGATCAATAAATCCTGCTCTTTTAATGTCTACAAGAAATCCATCAGCAGTCAAAATGTCATGGGACCAAGGCAATTAGGACAAAGGCATTAGAAAGAGCTCCTTATGGGGAGAAAATGAAATCTGAGAAACTTGCCTCTGGACATTTCCATCAGGCTGAGGAGACTTTCCAAGGCAGGCTTGTCCACCAAACTCAGAAGAGCTGCCCTCCCTAGTCTGGTTTCCAGTTCCCAGTCCCAGCATCCATATTCTTGTCACAGCTAATGTCATTGTAAACTCCACATGTTCCCTATGGGAACCTGAGTATTCAACCTGTTTCCTCAGCCTCTCTCTCTGCTGAGTTAACTACACCAGGCCTTCTGTCTCCTCCTCCCCAGCCCCTCCCTCTCCTCATCTTTCTTGTTTCTCTCTCTGGCCATTCAGGCCACGCAGACTGAGTTGGGGGTCTTCTTGTTTTTCACCAGGACCTCTGTAGAGCCTCTGGCTCGTGTGCACATTCGCCTGCCATCTAGCATTCTTCTGCTGCAGAGATCTTGCTAAAATAATAACTGAGAATTGCATTTGCATTTCTCCAGGTTGGTTCCCTTAAAATATAAGAAGACAGCCAATGGAGGAACTTGGCAGGTAAGGGCACTTGCCACTACTCCTGACAACTTGAGTGCAGTGTCCAGAACCTACATGCTGGCCTCTGATGTCCATGCACACCTTATGTGCCTCCACATACACACGTGTGCGTGCACATACACACATGCACACACACAAATAAATAAAACACAATATACACATAATATTGCATACGAATATATAACAGTATGATATAAAATTATATGAAAATCCAAGCCCTCTGTCATTTTGGGGGGTTGGTTTCCATATTTTTGTTCAGTGCATTCAAATCTAATATGACAAACATTCTGTTTTCCTTGACATTCATCTGTACTTCCTTGAGATCTTGGTAGCTTGGCACCAAGTCTTTTTCTCAAAGTTCCCTCCCTTTTCACCTGAACACCCATCTTACCCAGACCCCAGCTCAGATGCCTCCATTCTGCTGGGTCTTCCTTTTTGTGATTCATGCTAGAACCACTTTCTGCTTCTACAGCACTCATTGTACATGTGTAAACACTGAACACGTCACACTGCTCTCAGGCATCTCTGCCTTCAGACTCCGGGGCTGGAAGACAAGGACACCTATTAGGCTTAACACAAATTTGGAGAATAATACTCCCCAAGGCAAAGCTTTCTGCTAGTGTTAAAACAGCAGCAGTTCAAAGAGAGGCTTGTCTCCATGAAGCTTAAAATCTCTGCAGACTGACCGACATTTAGAAGTTAACTGGCTAGGTGACCATCTGAAACCTGCTGCTGTGCGCGCTAGGAAGGAACAAGACCGCGTACTGATGGACACAGGGACAGACGCCTGCTCCAGCTGCCTGAGACAGGCTCCTAGGAGAAAAGACTGGGAGCCCAGAGCAGATGAGTGGGCCTGGCGAGAGAAACGCCGTGCACATGATAAAGAAAGCTGAAGATAGCGAGCAGAAATAGAGCAAACTAATGGATACTAAGAACCGAGAGTCTGGAAGGGAGAGGGATCTCGGGGTGGCTCATGGTGGGAATGTAGCCTGCATATCATGAAAGGGGGATTGTCACACTGAAACTGTGTGCTCTCTGGTGTCATATGAGGAAACGTTGATGGGGATCCACGTGGTACGATTTTTGTCTGTCATGTCATGTCACCTAAAATGTTAAACGCTGATTGAAAACTACCTCCCTATGACTAAAGGAGAAAAAAGTCAATACTGATGGAAGTAGGTAATTCATAAGTAGTCTAGAAATACTTCAATTTCTTTCTGAATTTTTTGAAGAACTCAACATCCTCTACAAACGAGCAAGCAAGGTGTGATTGTTCAGAATATAACTTCAGTGCCTGTTACCCAAGCAACAGGGCCCCAAGCCCTTGACTACCTGAGACTTGAGTCAAGTCATGTGATATGTGTATAGAGCAAAGAAGTAGGAGACTAAACGCCTATTTCTATGATGGAGGCTCCAGAACTGGGGACTCATCGCTGCAGCTTCCCCAGGGAAGCTGTGCTGTGGCCTCGTTCCCACACCAGAATCCCCTAGGTGCTGCAGGTAGCTGTGGAATGTGGACTGTATTCGTCAAAACAAGCCGGTGCCATGTTCAAGGGGTCACGTGGATGTGGTGCTTTCCACAGCTGTGAGTCATGGAGGGAGGGTGATGGTTGTGAAAGGAAGGGAAACCTAAAAATAACAGTTCCACTGAAGGGTGGAGCTAGAGGCCCAGCTGGTGTCACACTTGGCCACCATCTCCACAATTTCCCCAGCTAAAGCAGTGAGTGGATGAAGGCGGCAGGCACTTGAGGAGCGACAGACAGGGCAGGTGTATGCGGAGGGGGAGATCGGTGTCACTGGGGCCTCCCAGAACCAGAAGGACAGCACATTAGGCTACTGTCAGCGACACGCGTGCAGGTTGCTGCGGTTAGAGATGCTTCAGTTAATTTTTCCACCTTCCTCCCACTGTCCCTTCACTCCATGGGGACAAAGCCAGTTTGTCCTGTTTCAGTTCCATTCTCAATGTCTGGCATACAAAAGTGTTTGCTTAAGGAAAAATGGAAGGAATGCCTGTTGTTCAGTCCTCTCAGCTTGCGAGAAGGCGACTGAGCAGCAAGCAGAAATTGCCCTGGGCCCAGGCAACCAGGAAGCAGCGATGGCAGGGAGGCAGCATAACTCCTGTCCAGTACTCTCTAGCACAGTTACTAGTGTTACTTAGTAATACTAGGCTGGGGCTGTTTGGATTTGGGCCAAGAAGACCTAGCGTAAGACTACTGCCACTGGGCTGGGGAAGGCGGTTTGGGGTAGAGAGTGAACTTGAGTGGAGGCGGTAAGGACAAAAGTTGTCCCCTGAGGGCTGCCCAGTACAGCCTCCAGGGCACCAAGTTGTCCCCTGAGGGCTGCCCAGTACAGCCTCCAGGGCACCAAG
>NC_022020.1:5185457-5187234 GCF_000317375.1 Microtus ochrogaster
AAGTTGTCCCCTGAGGGCTGCCCAGTACAGCCTCCAGGGCACCAAGTTGTCCCCTGAGGGCTGCCCAGTACAGCCTCCAGGGCACCAAGGCACTTAACTTTGTTTCTAGTATAGCCTAGAGGGAGGTCTCAGACCTGGGCAACAGCATGGCTGTCCTGCAGTCAAGACTGCAAGCTTGACCTTGTGCAGACAATGCTATAGTCATTAAATAGAAGGTGATGTGTGTGCTCTCATGTGTCTCGTTTTCCCTTAGCAATCAGACAATCATTGACATCTGTCCATTGGCAAGAAGCCATGAAGAAGAGCATCCAAACAGACAGGAGGAAAGCCAGACTGGCAAGTGGGCTGGCTGGGAAAGAAAAGCCAGATACTTTGTCTCTAGTCCCCACGGATGAAAGGATTTAAAGTTCACTGTGGGGGAAGGGGAGAGGAGGGGAGGGGAGGAGGGATCAAGAAGGAACAGCAATGGATACAAAATGGGCATTCTCTAAGCCAGTGTGGATTTTGCTTCATATTACCTTGTTTCAAAATTCTGAAATGAAAGGCTTCAGAGAGGTGGGACAGTTATGAGAACATCAGGGTAAGGGGACAATTAGGGGCAGGGAGGACAGCCATATCTGGGATCTCAGACCTACACTCTGAGAGATACCCAATAAGAAAGTAGGTCTCTGTCTGGTTCAAGTCCTGGAGCAGATGACAATATTTGTGTTTCTTGCTAGTATCCCAGACTTTGACTTTGACTCATTGAAGAACTTTCCAGAAGCAGGACCTGAGGTCACAAGTCTGTGGGCAGCTCCTGACTGTGACTGGGCTGGGTTTATTGCGGGCTGGGATTCCAGAGGAGGTGGCTTATTCGCAGACCTGGCCCCATCTGTGAGTTCAGACATAGAATGAACCTTGCTTCTTAGTCAAGCTCTCAGGGGCTAACACACACATACGTGACATCCAGGACAGGTTTAGGAAACTGCACAAGCAGCTTTTAGGATTTCAGTTTGAGATCACAAAGTTTCATTAGATGGGAAAGTCAAGTCAATAATTGATCATCTTGTATTTAGAGATTAAAAAATAAAGCAGTGTGGTTGCTGGAAGTGTGCTCATTTTGAGTCTAAGCTGCCAAACACATCTAAGCCAATAGAGCTCCCACACAGATGTCACTGATGTTTAACAAAAGCAAAAAGCAAACAATAGTTGTAAAATAAGAGCATATTCAAACTCTATAATGAATACCAGGGATGACAGTTGTGGTGGAGGCTGCACAACAAGTAAAGAATATGGTGAAGGAGGAGCTAGCCCAGGTAATCTCAGCAGTAGTTCAGATGGTAACCTACACAAATTAACCAGCTCTCTTATCAGAGATTTACATGTTAAAACCCCTTGATAGAACCCAGCCGGAGACAGAACAAGTGATCTATGTCCAAACTTGGAAACGAAAATAGCCATTAGGGTCCACAGGCATTAGTGTGCTCAAACTTCCACTGATAAAGGTTTTTTCTGGCAAGAGCTCTGGTGTGTAGTTATGAAAGGAGAGGGTAAAGTTGGTGGATGATTGACAGGGCAGCACTCAAAGGTAATCATACTAGAGAACACAGTGGAGGAAAGTTTCAGGAAAGACACAGTGGCTACAAAATCATTAGCATGTAAGTCGTGCAAAGTAAGATGCTAAAGAAGCCTGAAAAGGAAAACTCATGCAATCATCTGCATGCAGCACCTTCGGTCTCTTAACTAGGCTTGTAGACCTCAGCATCCCACACCGAATCTCTTAACTAGGCTTGTAGAC
>NC_022020.1:5188269-5193560 GCF_000317375.1 Microtus ochrogaster
GAGCAGGGAAGCACATATCTTAATTAAGGGAGCCATCGTAGGGTTGGGAAGAGACTTGGACCTAGAGGGGCTTCCAGGTGCCCAAGGCGAGGTCCCCAGTTAGTTCCTGGGGCAGCTGAAGATAGGGAACCTGAAATGATCCTATCCTATAGCCATACACTGAATCTCTTAACTAGACAGCCTACATCCAAATGCACACCCTCTCATGGATCATCCAAATTCTCATTTTAAATTTGTATCACTGCCAGAGTTCACTAGTACATCCCCAAGAATAAGAATAATTCTGACATTTCCGACATAACCTTGGGAACCTGAAGATACTGGACCTTTCAGACCAAGACCTCCAACTCCCCCAGCAGCCCTCAGATGTCCATCCAAACGGCCTCTCACTGATCTACACGAATTCCCTTGTACACTACATGCATGTTCTATTTATATGTTTCCTTGTCCTGAGCAAGATTTTGGCCCCATTGTGTGGGAGCAACACGGAGAAAGAAAAACAAAGTCTACCCACAGAAAGAAAACTGGAGACTGTGGGGGCTTGGAGGAATTTGCACACTTTGTCCACGGTGATGTAAGAGTCAAAGAATATGCCTTCGAAACACATCACACACATTCAAAAAATGTTGAGGCTCACCAGCTCTGTCAAGTGGACTGTCATTAAAGGAGAAATGTAAACACTGACTGGCTGCCCCACCCTCCATTTCCCTCCTCAGTCCCAAAGAACCTAACACATTAGTACAGGCTCCATTTGAGGGGAATTAAGGGGCTGTCCATTGAAGGAGGAGGGTACGAATGGGGGTGGGGTGGAGTGCACGCATGGGGGCAGGAAGGTGGGCTGGAGGGAGTCTGGGTGAGCTGCCCTGGTGCTTCAAGGAAACACAGGGAAGAGCAAGCTGACATGTTATGGATTGGGTGTAAGGTTCAGGGAATTCAGCATTTCTGCCACAGGGCGCTGGCTGCCTTGCTAAAGGCTTTCTCTCTCCCTGCTGGTAAAAGTGCAGGAGAAAAGGGTTAAATAAATGTTTGTGATATGATAAGGTGCTTGTTTACTCAAGGAATGACAGATCATTGGCTCCAAAGGCAGCCCTGAAAAATAGTCAGCAGAACTGGCTCTCCCCTCGGGTGATGTGATTTCCTCCCAAGATTCCGCTCTTTCTGAGGAGTAACTTGCTCTGGGAATTAGGAAGGACTATTTCCCTGCAGTTGGAGACTGACATGTTGGCTCTGAGGGCTGCAGCCCCCAGGCTGGCTGGGAACTGGGAAGGGCTGGGCCTAGGGAACGCTTTTCTGGCCAGGAATAGTCTCTCGCTGCTGGCCCAGGACAGAACTCCAGTTCTGAGCAGCACCCTGGGGCCTGCTCGCTCTCTCGGGGAGGTTGTATGGCAGACACCCTCTCCTGATCCTTGCAGAATGAGCAAAGGGTTTACTCACCTACAAGGGATGCCTTCCTCCAGGAAATTCTGCTGCTACATTTGCATCTGTGCACAGAATTTGGCTACCCACAACCCAGTGACACTCTGCCAAGACCTACACCCAGGATCACACAACATCCATGCCTTTTCCTGCAAATCCTCTCAGCCCCATGAACTTTCTCCTCTTGGACTCTAGTGATTTTGTAGCTAGTTCTAAGAGAATTCATTCCAGATCCCAAGCAATGAGACAGTCACATGCAGCTTATGCCCCTGCCGTTGCTGAGAGCCATGACACCAGTCTGGGGACTAAGACCTGTTCAGCCCTGCTTTGTTGCCACATGGTGCTCTGATCGGCCCCTGCTTGCAGAGCCAGGGCTCTAAGACCGCAGTGCCTTGCCCAGCGTCTGCTCAGACTTCTGGCATGCAGCAGAGGCTGCTTGCATACTTGCTGAGCAGAAGGGTTCACACAAGATGTTTGGCATGGCTCACATTTAAAACAGCTCAGTGCCAAAATCAAACACCAAGGGAGAAAACAAAAAAACGCTATGATATCACTGCTGTTTTCCTCTGGACCCTGGGAACTACTGTGTGATTTTCACAGCAGCCCTATGGACTTGACAGCCTAGTTCCCAGTTTGTAGGACATCAGGCCTCAGCCAGGGAGCCCGGGGCCCTTCAGACGTGGTGACTAAGGTTGAAGCTGACATTATCAAATCTCCACATTCAGGCTATTTTTACGGTTGCATTCAGTGTTAATAGGCCCCGTTGAGTGGACATAGCCTTGTGCTCCTGCTTAATGGTGTGAGATAAGACCCATGTCCCCAGGAGCTTACTGCCTCACGGCTGCAAAACCCAGGTGGCAGAAAATGGTTTCCCTCTGCCCATCAGCAGTGACTGACGGGGTGGAGATGAGAAGGGTCCCGACAATCTGTGCGTCTCTCAGGGTGGGACCTCTGCTTTAACGTTTTCCTATGTGATGTTTTAATGGTGGACTGTCTATCCCCATTAGTTGTGACTCCATACACTACATCTCTAACTATGAAAGGTCAAACTGATTTTATTAACAGCTTAATTAAAGGCCAATTTTTGTCATCAAGCTGTCTCCCAGCACTCACAAGCACAAACATTGGACTGCCAGCGGGGATATGAGGAAGTGTCAATTACTTGTCAGACATGTCTGAATTAAATGCTCTGAGGGTGAATAGTGTGATTGGGGTGTAGACTTCGGCCTGGTTGTGCCCAGCCGAGCACACCTACACACACTCGTTCTACTATCTCCACACCAGTACACATGCACACATACACCAGTTTCACTATCTACGCACCACTACACATCTACACACTAGTATCACTGTCTCCCATGGAACCTCCCTATACACGAGTCAAGAAACCCCCTACTCTGTCTAAAACTATATGTTGTTTTTAAACAGTCAACATGGGTTTGTTATGACAATAGGAGAATTGTATCAAAGCCAGGGATGCGGAGTGTGTAACTGGACACTTGTTTTGTCTTCAGTGGGTTGTTCCAAAGCTGACCCTGACATTGAAATTTGAATGAAAGTAGTTGAGATGGGCGACGACACAGGGTGTGCCAGCAGGAAGCTGCAGAAAGTCAATGTACAGTGAGTTAGAAGGCCGGTCCTGAGGGCTCTCCTTCATAAGAACAGGGAAACTGCTTCTACCTTGATACTGCTACCCTTGCCCCCTAGGTTCCCTTAGCCATGAAAGGTTCCAAGGTGGAGAGCTGCCCATGCTTTCAGTGAGGGCCTCTACTGTGCAAGCTGATCATGGACACCAAGGATGCATAGGAAGGAATGTGGGAGAGTCTGCCAGAGGTTTTCCTCCTTTTTTCCTCCTCCCTTTCTTTCCTCTTTCCTTCATTGTAATGAGAGAAGTTAGCAATGTGTGCAAATTTTCCTTGTAAGTAGAATCCATATGGAGAAGTCTCTTAGGGAAGTAGGGGCTAGGAAGCTCAGATTTCATGGCCACACCCCTCCTCATGCTATGTGCCCTGCAGTATCATCAGTGTGCCCATTCTGTGTCTCCAGCAGTGTGCAAAGGGCATCCCAGCTACTCACAACCCTGAATTGTACCAATCAAGACATTCTTCCAAGGGTTTGCTTGAATTTCTGCATTACCATCTGTCTGACAGTGATAGAGCCTGATTGACCTCTAGGGAATGGGTGTAAAAGGCCACCCTCATCTTTGCTTTCCTTATATTTTAAGATTTAGCATCACCAAGAGATGTTCCCTTGGACTGTTGATTGAATCATTGAGAACACTGGTTCTGCAATGACTTGACAGCATCAAGGTTCTTCCTAAGGGGACAAAGTCTCTCCCCAGGGGAACAAGAATGCCCAAGGAGGAGGAAACTTAGCTACTCATGCTAGACCACTCCTGCTTAGCAGGTTCCACCATAAAGATGTAGTTCATCAAACACACCATTTCCATTCTTACCATGAGACAAGTGAAGACCAAACGTCTCACAGTGCTTCAAATAAAAAGTGAAGGAACATGAAGACCTGGGGTGTAGCTCCATTGGCAAAGTGCTTGCCTAGTGCCATGCAGCCTCATGCTTGAGCAGCAACACCGTGTAACCAAACATGATTGTGTGTGAGCTATTATCTCAGTGCTTGGGTAGTGGAGGAAAAGATTGAGAGTTTGAGGTCACCCTTGGCTACATGGTGAGTTTTATTCCAGTCTTGGCTATATGAGACACTGTCTCAATAAAATAAAATATAAATAAATTTAAAAGAACAAAACATAGCCACCATTTATAGCCAAGCCCTTTTTCCAGTCTATTATTTTTCATCCCAGAGATGGTTTTCCACAGCAGTATCATATGGGTGGCTTCATGACAGCAGGATGACCATCTTTCCTCCAGATGTCATGCTGACATGTAACCATGCTGCCTGGGGCCTACACATTACAATGAAGGGAATGATTCCTCCACAGGAATTTTCCAGGGGTCTACTCTTTGTCTGGGAGCTGTCCTATGTAGCACACTCACCTTCTCCTCACTAGATGACAGTGATACCCCTTCTAGACACAGTGAAAAATCTCCTGATATGACCACATATCTTAGAGTGTGTAAGATCAACTCTGAGATTAATCAGATGGAGAAAGGCACTATTCTGGCTCACGGTCCATGGACACTTGGCCTAGTGTCTGGTAAGGCAGAACGTGATGGCAGAAGATCTAGTTGTACTCAAGGACAAAGGAAATAAGGAGGGATCAGGGTCTCACTAATCCTTCAAGTATGTCCCAATAACTGTTCCCTTGCACTAGGCCCATCCTGTTAAAGATTTCACTACCTACCAACAGTGTTAAAGGCTGGGGTCCACGCCTGCAATATATGCCCACAGGGATATTTAAGAGTTAAAGAGCAATAGTCCTCCATGCCCACACCCAGGACCTCTCTCCTCAGAGAGCTGACTGGAGGGAGCAGCTTAGCAGATGCTTCACATGTCCCTTGTCACCCTCACGTTCCAAGACACTGGAACTAACTTCAGAACACAAAGGTACGAGGTTTAGTTAACACCAGAACACAAAGATGATCTCTAGTGTCTCTGCGACATTGAGGAGAGGAGGTGAACACAAGCCTTGCTTAAGGAGGTGCTGGGATGGTGGGGGAGAGACACCAGAAAGCCCATTTGCAGCATATTTCATGGCTTGTTGTTTTACGAAATGACTGAGGTTGCTGGGAGCTGTGAGGAATGAAGGCCTGAGTGTGAGGACCTGAGTAAATGTGTGCTCTGCAAAGGAGCTCCACCTTCAGACCCAGAGGGGACCAGCAGAGGAGCTCCACCTTCAGACCCAGAGGGGACCGGCAGAGCCTTCCCTCCTCATCCACCAAAGGAACTCCACCTTCAGACCC
>NC_022020.1:5193660-5201628 GCF_000317375.1 Microtus ochrogaster
AGCCTTCCCTCCTCATCCATGTGTGGATGTTGACAATGTGTGCAGAAACTGTCCACTGTGGTTCTCTTCCCACAGTTCATGGCCTGAAGACTGCTCCCTACAGAGACTGCTAGCCATGTCTCCTCAATCCAGCTGGATACCACAAGCCCATCTTTGTGTTCAGCTGGATGCAATAACACCATCTCTCTGTTAAACATACATAATATACACTTGGGGCTTCTGGGGTCCTGCGGTTTCTCTAGCAGAGTGTTGTCAGAGACTGCTTGTTTGCTTCCTGGCCACCTACTCCCAAATAATCACACAGAAATTATATTAATTGCAACACTATTTGGCCTATTAGCTTAGGTTTCTTATTAACTAACTCTTACATCTTAAATCAACCCATATCTAGTTTTCTATGTATTACCATCTGTCTCCTTGCTCAACTACGTGGCATCTCCCTGACTCTGTATTCTTTTCTCCTCTGTCTCTGCTTGGAATTCCTGCCTTGCTTTATTCTGTGCTGCCATAGATCCAAAGCAGATTCTTTGTTAACCAATGGTCATAAAACATATTCACAGCATACAGAGGGGAACCCCACATCAGCAAAGAGCCTAGATTTCTGTTAATATGTCTTTCTATCTGTCTTTTCTCCATTCCCTTGCTGTTCCAGTCAGGTCTATCCTTGGATAGACACATGGGGGGGGGGCACTGAACTGGGAGCTTGTTTGCCCTCTTAGGTTAGGGGCCCTGTGGGTCTAGTCTTGCCTAAAACCTATAACTTATAAAGCATTACTTTTGGTCAAATATAGCCTGTAGTATATTTTTAAGGTATATGATCTATGAATGGTTTTTATATATGTAAAGAACTATTTAAAAAGCAATACTAATCAAATGAAGAACAGGCAACAAAGGCTATAAGTGCATTACAAAGCCTAAAGTATTTACCATTGAATGTTTTACAAAACAACAATGCGCTGCTTAGAATGAGAAAAAGCAACCCTTGCCTCTTTGAGTAAAGGTGTACCTAGTAAATAACAATGGCGTTACCTCCTGCCTTCATATAAAATGTGTTACTGAGAAGACTCCTGCTCTTTCTTGGAGGAGCCATGATTCTAAATGGTGACAGTGTCACTAACACACTGTATGTCACGCACTGCTCATACATGGCCAGTGTGTGTCTGGAGCAACATTTAAGATCATTCTAAATGTTATTAAAGAATCTAAAGTTTCTGAGATATCACACCACTCATCCACCAGCTATGAAGCAAGACCATTATGTTCCACACAGACACCCAGGAACCTGGGCTAAAGGAGTCTATTTTATGTTCAGCTTTCCAAATCATCCCAATGTCAGCCTCTCACCAGAAGACAAAAGGATGGAGAAGGGTCAGCCACCTATGGGGGTTTTCATGAGTTGGGCAAGAAGTATATTCACACCGCCACTCCTATATCCTTGTCCAGACTGCAGTCATATGATAACTGCAAGGAAGACTGGGTAATGTAGTCTAGCTTTAGGCTGAGGCATAAGAGGGAAAGGTAATGAGAGACTTTGGGGTCCAGTCCCAAGGCTCTCTCAGGGTTCAGAAGGGACACAACAGCCAGTGGAGGATTTAGGATTTCATGAATGAATCTCTCACTCCATGCTTTTCTGAATCGGTCTCTTCATTGTTTTGCTTCTATCTAATTCTCCTGTCCTACTGCTAGCGTCTCCTAGCTTCTTCTTCTCTTACCTTAAAGTTCTTCTTCCTACAGGAGCCTTGCAGCATAAAAACATTCCAGGAGTTCCCTGTCCTTGGTCAAAAGCACATTCCTAGCTAGGGTAAGTGATAGGAGCTGAGCCATTGCCATGGCAACATAAGGGTCCAAGGTTACAGGAGTAAGACCATGACCGGAGGATGGAGGTCAGTGCCCAGTGAGATGAGCTTTAAGGCATAGGTTTTTTTTTTTTTTTCTAACAGACTTGGAAAGCAAAGAGCTGGCATGTTTTTCCTAGGATGCTTTGAGTAGCAACCTGGTCAGACACCTGTGACACCGATCCTGTGCATAGCTGTACAGTTTAAATGTATGATCCATTTACAAAAAGACTTTAGTCTAGTTTGAACTTGCTCTGAGGTGAAAGTGAGCCAATTCTGTGCAGTAAGCCTGAGCAAAAAGGAATAAAGCTGGGACAAAAAGATCTAGTTATGAAGCATGTCTTAGCATGTTTTCTATATATCAAAACTATATAGATAAATGAAATTATTTTCATGACCACCCACAGATACACGTGGCCATAAAAATTGAGATATAATCATGAAATTACATATACACATCACATGAGATTACATACTACAATGCAGGTAATGGGAGACACCACGCTGCCTCAGCAACAGTGAGCAACAGTTTCCAGAGTCGACGGTCCTGCAGGCCTTGCCCGGACAGGATCAACCTCTGTCGGAGCCATCCCTCTGGTGGGGTGACATCTGAATTAGTAGTTGCCATATGTTGTATACTTCCACGGCCTCTGACAGAATACAAACCAGTCTTTGCCATCAGTGGAAACTCTTAGAATGGGAAATTGCTGCCCCTATCATAACAGAGTTGATGCTAGTAAGAGTATATATTTGAATTAATATTGAAAGGAAATTAAAACCTGATCGTGGGCTGGGGAGATTGTCAGTGGGGTGCAGTGTTCGCTGTACAAGCATGAAGATCCGAGCTCAAATCTGGATGCAGTCGTGTAGTCTACAATTCTACTGCTCATGCAAGGAGATGGGTCTAGAGGTGACTGCACCTTCAGAAGACTGAGCACCAGCCCCTGAGCATCAGCAGATGCTCAGTGGGAAGCAACGGAAACCCTTCCTTGATAAGGTGGAAGGGAAAGCGTGACACCCAAGTTGTCCTCTGATTGCCACATGTGTGCTAAGCCATAAACATGCCTAAGTCATATATCATACGTACACATGTAAATTATACATGTCAAAAGGAAGGAAGACCCCAGTTCTTTATAGTGTCTTTAGAATTGCACACATAGTTCTGTGGATTGAAGGGCAGAGTTGACAGTCTCTAGCTCAGGGCTCCCAAGAGCGTGACAGACAATGGGCACCAGTCAAATGAAGGAACCGGGCTTAAAGTTTACACCTGGAATTGATGATATTGGGAGGCAGCAGTAGAACCAGGAGACCCTTGGGATGATTTTGCTGCATCTCACCACAAAAGACTGCCATCATTAGTTGGATGTCCTTCCTCACAGGACACAGCAATGGCTTCTTGGGAGGAACCTGGGAGGACAGGTCCTGATCCTTTTACAAACTGCTGAGGGGGAAAGGACAAGTAAAGCCCTACGGCATCCAACAACACTCATGCCATGATAAACAGGACTAGCAGCAAGGCTCATTGAAGGAAGAACAGGAAACAGAATTGAACCCTGAGGCGGGTGTGCAGCAAGGAGCCAGGGACACCGACCTCCGTGTGACACATTCACTACAGGTGGTTAAAGCAGGACAGGCAGAGGAGGGCGCTGAAGGAAAAACACAGTGCCAAGAAAGGCTTCAAGCGTGATGGAGCCACAGGGAACTGAAATCAGGAAGCAAGCAATGGCGTAGACAGCACCACCTGGGTGACTCTTACACTACCAAGTTCAGCTGCCAGTGTGAGGTACATCCTTGACCACCTCTGGAACACAGCTCTGCGTGCTGATTCTCAGGAAACACTCCAGATTTTACCTCAAGGATGATGATCTCCTCTTAATCACCCGCAATGTCTTACCTCCAACAAACCAGCATCGAGTACCCCAGGAAAGGAAAGGCTTCAGTTTAGCAGTTCTGGAAACGTGTTATCGCAGCTCATTCTCCAGCCCCGGCTAACCAGAACCAAGGAATCTTGATTCAAAATAACAAATGCCCTGATAAAGCCTTTCCATTTCCCTCTGGAACCTCACAAGCCAGTCTCCATCCTCTGCACTGCCCCAACATTCTCATCTTCCAAGCTCCCAAAGAACAGCCCACAGAGCTCTCAATACTCATTGGCTTTTCTAGACCAAGATCCGAAGTTCTTTTACAATCCTTCTCAAAATATGGTCAGGTCTGTCACTGCAACTCCTGGTGCCAACTTGTCTTAGTTAGTGTTCTCCTATTGCTGTGGTGAAACACCATGATCAAAAGCAATGTGGGAAGGAAAGGGTTCATTGCACTCACCATTCCATATGACATTTCATCATTAAAAGCACTGAGGACAGGAACTCAAGCAGGGCAGGAACCTGGAGGCAGGAGCTGATGCAGAGGCCATGGAGGGGAGCTGCTTACTGGCTTGTTCCTCATGGCTTGTTCAACCTGTTCTCTTATAGAACGCAGGACCACCAGGGCAGGGGTGTCAACATCACAATGGGCTGGGCCTTGCCCATCAATCACTAATCAAGAAAATGCCTTACAGCTTGATCTTATAGAGGCATTTTCTCAGTTGAGGTTTCTCTCTGATGAGTCTGGCTAGTTGAAATTGGCATTAAAACTAGTTAGTAAAGATGGTAAGCAGTGCCTGTCCCTAAATGCGACTTTAGTCAGCAGCCACATTGATGTTCCCTAGGAAGTGAGCTCAGATGAGGAGCTCTGTCATGTGGGAATCTTCTCTTCCGAGTAGATCTGTGTTTAAGAAGGGCCAGGAGGTGTTCCATCTGCAGCAGATGAAGGCCCCTCAGACAGATGAGGTACCATAGGCAACTTGGTAACACTGCAGAATCATGGTGCGCTGGCTCTTCTTCAGTGACTGCCTAGGTGTTCCTTAGGCTAACCGCTTCAGTTTGATAAGCCATAAACCTTTCCCTGTCTCGGGCCCTCATTTATAAAAGAACGTGGCCATAGATGTGAGGCTCAGGGCCCTCTGTGTTCTGATGTCTGTCATTTTTTTCTTTCACTTAAAGGACTCCAGAGTGACAGTTGCTCAGAATGAGTTGTCTTGTGTTCTGCATGCAATGGGAAGACTACTGGCCTCAGAGGTGAGGCCATGCTTGCGTGTGTTGTTTTGAGAGACTTCCCAATGCCTAACAAAACTTATTGAGAACGGACTGGATGATGCCTGGTTTGGGTGGTGTCCTGAAGTTTCCACCGCTCTAGGTTGCTTCCTGGAACTGAGAAGATGTCTGTGAATCTTCCGTTTAGTACAAGGGTTTGGACTATACACCCTCACTTCATCCTGGCCCACAGCTCCTTACTAGTGAGCTTGGGAACAAGACGTGAAGCTTCTCTCGGTTTCACTCGCTTCACTTAAAATCTAATGGTTTGGGTCAGATTCTTCTCAATGCTCCATCTAGATCAGCTCCCTGGAACCTCTTGTGACTGTGAGTGTGATCTATAATGCATAGGTGAAGGTTGGAATCTCTTCCAGTTCTCACGATAACAACAATCTTCAGTCAGCTCCAACAATCTGTGGCTTTGTTCAGTGTGCCCTGAGTTATGAACATCACATAGGCTTTGAAAGCAGAGACCTTCATTCCCACACCACCCCTGACTATAGCTGTGTGGTTCGGGGTCTCATTGACCTCCCCCTTGGACATTCTGATATCATTGATGCGTGGTTTTTGTTGTGATAAGTGACTTTCACAGGTGTTGGCACATAGAAATGTTTAATAAATGATTGCTCATATGCTGTAATCGCTGCAGGCTTAATAAAGACATTTGAGTCTATTAATCAATTGAGTAATAGGCAAGCAGGGTTGTCATTTGAGGGTGGGTTATTCTACAAGAGATTGGAATAACAAATTTGTGATGTTGGGAAAATCTGTTTATAAACCCTGTGGGCTCTAAGTTTCTTCATATATACCAGATTATATTTTGAGACCTATTCTTGAGTCTATAATTCTTGTCTGGCTCATAAATTGAGTCTGGATGCAATTCTAAAGTAATTCAAAGAGATAAATTCCAAAATGAGGTTTTAAGTAATAACAGCATTGTTGTAATAAATTTAAGTCCAACAATTTTGAAGGATCATTTTTATTTGAATGTGTAATTCCAGTTATCTTATTTTAATAATGTGTAATGGATGCCTACCTTGCTACATTCCAGTGTGATGGGTAGATTTCATAGCCACACCTTAGGAAAGGACAGCAGGGAGAGATGGGGACAGGGCATGCTAGAAAGGTGACCAGGCAAGACCGACACCATCTCCCCTGCCCTCACCTCGACCCAGGCAAGGCTTTGCTTGCATAAGGAGTTTTTATATTTTTGGTTGTGAGCCTAGCCTTTAACGGCTGAGCCATCCCTCCAGGCCTGCATAAGGAGTTTTTGACTCCAGAGCTGAGCATAATCTTAATGATCAATCCCGGAAGCTTCTTTGAAGCATTTGTAATTAAATTGTGTTCTCAACATAGCTCAGGCATGCTCTGTTGAAGAAAACAGTTCCGTGACTGACTTTTCTGTGACAAGAGCAGTTGAAGAAAAGCTCAACTCTAGTGCTTTTCCTGGAGAGGAAGTGTTGTCAAGCTACCCTGCTGAGATCCCCGTGTGGGAACAGCTCCTCTGGCTTCCTGAGCTCTCCAGGGAAAGGAGACAGTGATGAGGAATGGACACATATTCCAGAACTGGATTCTGAGTGGGCTTTTGGCCAAACTTGGCCCAATTTCTCAACAGAGAAAAAAGACTGATCCAGGCTGAATTCTGACTCAAGCCCAACTTGCTTTGGACACGCTGATTTCTGCCAGGTGTATTGGGATCCTCTCCCCAAGGTACTAACTGGGCAGGGACAGGAGATGCCAAGAGAAAGGAAGACTAGCTCCTTTTATTTCTACTGCCCAGCTCCACCTTGTCTTCTGCTCTCACAACTGGGATAGGACAGAGGGAGGAGAGGAGAAGGCTGGCGAGTGGGAGGAGAGGCACAAGGACCACCCATGAAGATGCAGGCTTCCAGACAGCCAGGAGACTCTAGGAGGGAGTCATGCTGGGGGGAAATGATTGGGGTAAACTTGGGGACAAGGAAAGGAAAGGGAGGGTTCCCAGGGAAACCTAATGGTGCTCAGTGACAGGGGGGCAGTTCCTCTCCTCCTCTGCTGGATGATCTTGGAGGCTGATGCTGTCTCTTAACACTCAATGATTCCGGACTCCCATCACAAGGACTTATGTTATGAGTTTCCTGGGCAGCCCTGGCCAGGCTGGAGATACCTATCACTCTTGTTCAAGGTCCATTTCCTACTGTTGAGCTATTATTGAGCTGAAGTTCAAAACAGAAAATCTTTTGCAATCTAGCATCAGATCCTGAAGCTCTACAACTATGATTATTGGTAAAGAGTTTTCCAGAAAATCTCTCCACAGCAGCATCCCGTTCAGGGAGACTCCATGCTGCCTCCTCTTGAGCCATTTTCTCAAACCTCAGACCTTTATTCATTTTTAAGAGAAACCCAGTGCTATTCCTTTATCTCTCAAAATTAAATTTCAGTGAACAGCATGTGATGCCCATGAGAAGAAGAGATGAGTGGACCGGAGGAACGCAACCATCCTCACAGATTTACCTTTTGGTATTTTGGAGTTTTTGTGACAAAAGATGCCAGAAACATCTAATTTAGAAGGAATTCCAAACACAGTTTGATTTACAGTGTCCTTTGGCTTGTTCCTCCTATATATCTGCCACTCTGCAACCTCTGATTATCTTCCACTTTCCTCCACACATCTGGCATGCCTAGAAACTATGGCTTTATGTTCTAGTTCTGTGTATTTATTTGACTTGTTTTGTTTAGAACCCCTGTAGAAGTGACATGATGCGATCCTGCTGAGGGGAGGATCTCTGGGTTATTTTGGTTAGAACAAGATTTCCAGGTTTTTTAATGCTTCAACAAATTGTAAACTCTCCCTCCTTGATAAGACTGAAGTGTGTGTGTGTGTGTGTGTGTGTGTGTGTGTGTGTGTGTGTGTGTGTAGTATATGTGTATTTGTTTTATGTGTGTGGTATGTGTGTATTTGTGTGCGTGTGAGAGAGAGGGAGAGAGAGAGAGAGAGAGAGAGAGAGAGAGAGAGAGAGAGAGAG
>NC_022020.1:5201728-5246171 GCF_000317375.1 Microtus ochrogaster
TCTGTATGTGCGTGTGAGAGAGAGGGAGAGAGAGAGAGAGAGAGAGAGAGAGAGAGAGAGAGAGAGAGAGAGAGAATGTGTGTTAATAGTACAGCATATAGAAGATAGGAAACCAAATCCATCAGTTTCTTTATTCGTTGTCCCCTGGTAGACATTGAGGCTGTTTCCATATCTCAGCTACTGTGGATAAAGATGTCACAAATCTGAGTACAGATAACTTTGCAAGGTGGTGACTTCATTTCCTTTGGGTATATGCCAGAAAAGCCTTGTGGGGTCACATGGTAATTATATTTTAAATTTCTTTAGGAACTTCTGTCCTGTGCTCTGTGACTAAGAAATCCACATTTTCACAAACTGTGTCCAGCTGCCCTGCTTCACACCCTCACCAACATGTGTTATTTCTTGACTTTTTGATAATAGCCAACCTAATGAATGTGAGGTGAAATGAGTCTTAAACAAGATTTTTTTTAAAAAAAAAATCTATAGCTCAGCTTACAAAGCACTTAAGGAGTAAGGCTATGTCTGTCCTCACAGAGTGACCTATATGGTCAGTCTGAGGAGAGGACACTGTATCCATAGCTTCCTGAGTCTCAACACACAGACTGGTAGGACGGCCATTCATTAGTAAAGCTCCGAGCAATCAGAAGGGCTCATGTTAAAAAAATATTGTAACATTAAGTGTTTAAAGTGTGTAGCTTTTCCACACTGGGGTCTCGACCGGAGCATCCCCATCTTTCTGAGCATTACTGCATCCCCTTCAAATGATTCAGGTGGGCACTGTGAACTCTGAGTTCTGTGGAGATCTTTGGGTTGGAGGTTGACAGGGGGAGAGGGAAGGAGGGAAGGAGGGAGAGACAATTACTGGGCCCTGGAACACTTGGCCACGGCTCTACTTTTGTCTTTCATATGTGTTCAGGATTAGCGTTAGGATGTTATTAAATAATAGATCTTATTGTTATAAAGAGTTTGAAAGCAAAATGATTTTTTGTTTGTTTGGTTTTGGTTTTTTTTTTTTTTGAACAGGGTTTCCCTGTAGCTTTGGAGCCTGTCCTGAACTAGCTCTTGTAGATCAGGCTGGCTTTGAACTCACAGAGATCCACCTGCCTCTGCCTCCCGAGTGCTGGGATTAAAGGCATGCACTATCACCGCCTGGCAGCAAATACTTTTTAAAAAGAATGCTAAAGGCGTTCTCAGTTCTAAATAGTATTCTCTGTGTTTAGTTCTCATAGACAAATAAGTTCACATGTTCACACACATACATATACACACACAATGACAAGGCTAAAGGTTCATGCACCATCTTCAGAAGCACAATTCTAGCTCCTCTCTGAGTACTCTGCTCCTCTTCAAGAATGGCTCCAGATCCCGCGGGAAGTTAGGAGAGGTACTGCATTTGATGGTTTCCTGCTGAAAATCCAAGCCAGTGAGAGCCAAGGGAAAGCTGGGAGCTCAACTCCCTTCCCATACGTTAAAGATGAGAAATCTAAGGCTAGGAAGGGGAACCTGAGCAGTACAACCAATCGATGGCTGCGCTGCCGTCTGAAGACAGCGGTTCTCTAATGTCAGGCTTGTGTTCCTCCCACTCCACTGCACACTTGAACATGACTGAATACCTGTACCAATGAATCTCCTAACAAAACTATTTCCCATCTGGTCTGTGGTGTATGAATATAAAGCTCTGGTCTACCTATACTGCAGAATATTTTTAAATATATACCATGAGATTGCATGTGTGAGTGTGCGCACGCAGTTTACCAAGGGGAAAAGGGGCAGTGGAAACTCCTTAGTAAGTGGACACTCTAGAGCTTTCAAAGGTTTATCTGAAGAAGACCGAACAGGGGCAATGTTTTGTGAGTTCTGCTAATCCCACAAAGTGTGGCTTGCTGAGGAAACAGAAATCTTTTTGATGTGTGCCGTGAGTTATAGACACTGGTCTGTGACTGTCTAAAATCTGCACCACAGATCTGTCTTCTGAAGTTGGTATCCAGCTTTTGTTTTCTCCCTCTTAGCTGCCACTACTCTTATGTTAATTATGTTCACCTCCACCACCAAAGATGTCCCTTTAGCTATTTGAGAATTTCAGTATTCCTAGAAAGTTTGTCATACTCAAAGTCAGGGCTGCTTCCTAGGATGTAAGTACTGTCTGGCAATTACAATGGTTCAACAGAGGCCCACATCTGGGCAAATCTGTGGAAACCAGGCTACGGTGGAAAAGACCAGAAGGAAGGAGATCACTGTTTTGTGGAACGGTAAGCATGGGAAGAGCTACAGAGTTGAGAAGCTGCCGGGTGACAGAAGAGGCTGATGCTGTTTCATGTTCTCCCAGCTCTCCACGAATGCTGACCCTGCCTGTCCTGTGTCTGTGGCCTCCGGCAATTCCATTTCAAGGCAGTTTCAGACTGGTTGGAATTCTAAGAATCTGTCCAGCAATTTAGATCTTATGTCTGTGGGTGGAATGAGCAAAATGGAACATTTCAGGCAAAGATTTCAAACTCCAAGAACCGTGGCTTCCTGAGTCTCTTTTAATCCTTACCCAGGGCTTCTCAAACATATCCTCTCTGCCACAGCCCAAGTTGAGAAGTTTATGTCATGCTCTGTTATTCATTCCTCTCTTGATAATTAAACTCCTTTTTAGGATATGGGAGATTGAATTGTTACTTGACCACTGCAGATTTATGTGACATTCCAATACAAGTCTAACACAGCCAACAAAATCTGCCAAAGAACACAGGATGAGCAGAAGTTCCAAACACAGACAGAAGTGACTATAGACTCTACATTGTGTATTAAAGGGAGTAAAACAAAAGTTGGGAGGAGCCAAAGCCTGCATGGAGATTGGTTCTCCCGAGGCTGTCCCTGTAGAAAGGAGTTGGACTGTGGAACCAAAATTCAGGTAGGAATCATTCACACTAAAGAAATGGTTCTCAAAGCTATTTATACAGGACACTATATATTTTTGAGTAGAAAACTTTAAAAGAAAATAACAATATACTTTTATGAAAAAATTACTTGTATCTTCCCATGGCTCTTCTACCTTCTGGACCAGAAAAACATCTATGCTGTATAGAAGCAAAGGAGAAATAGCTATGGCACATATGCCATGCTGGAATCATGAAGAATTTCAGGAAAAGAAGCTATAGGAAGTCCCTCTCCAGGGAGAGGAGGAAAACTAGGATGAAAGGAGCTGCTTGCTGGGGGTTGATGTTGAAAAGAAGGAGCCAGCACGGACACGGAGCTCTGTTACTGAAGGAGAATGTGTAGAATGTGCCCTTTAAGGGAACAGGACCATATGTTTATATGTAAAGTGAGAATGTTGAACATACTGAGCCTACATCCAACCCTCTACCCCTTACTACAATTTCTAAAGCACAGCACTGAGAGCTGTCCTTCCTGTACTAAGAATGTTTAAGGCATATCTCAGAGAGTCCAAAAAAGAAGTCTCTTTTATTGAGAAAGGAGTCCAGAGGGTTTTGAGAGCCTCTGAAAAATGAAAGTCAAATGAATGTCCTGGTCATATGGTCCAAGGTCCGGCTGGGCAACCATGTGGCTCAGTGTTGAGTTGGAAGATAGAGCACTGACTGGCAGGTTTATTTGTTAGGTATACTTCTTGCCTAGGAACTTTAAAAATGTAATGTCTCTACAAAACACACGGCAAAGATAACATAGGCCAAGGATAAGTGAGAGAATGGGGTGAGGCCTACAAATGCTTACTAAAGGAAACTGATGTCTATATGACATCAGATAAAGTTCATTTCAGAACAAAGGAAAGTATTAGGGATAAAGATTTTACATAATAACAAAAGTATCAGCTCATGGAGAAGACAAAAATCGCAAGCCTCTATTTACAAAACAACAAAGCCACAAAATATAGGAGGCAAAACCCAGGAGTGTAGGAAGAAGAAGCAGCCTAGGGTTTCAGATGGAGACCAGTTCTCTCAAAGACTAATAGAGCAACTAGACAGAACAGCAAGGACATAATACAACCTCAGTATTTTCAAAGGGCAGAATTTATTTGACAGCTACAAAAGGCAACCAAGTAGAAGCAGAAAATCCAACCACTTGCAAGTCCCCCACGTTATAACATCAGAATAAGTCATATTTTAGAAATAGAGCAAAATAAATTGAAATAGTTTAAAACATCAAAAGTCTGAGCAGGGACCACAGTAGGATCAATTAAAAAGCATCAAGTAACACACATACACACACACACACACACACCTGAGTTAAAATGAAAATGCACTGTAGCAGAATTTATATGATATAGTTGAAGCAGTCATGTGCAACTTTGTAGCTCCAAACACATACATTAGGAAAGAGAGAACTCAAATAAATATTTTAAGTTCCCATTACAAAAAAACTACAATTAAACTAGTTCTAGTAAGAGTGAGACAGGATATTACTATGGACCTTAAGACATCCAGAAGATAACAAAAGACTAAACAGAGATTTCTTGCAAATTCGAAAACTTAGACAAAATGGACTTCCTGTCTAGGAGCTTAGACCATGTTTGGCAGATGTACATCATCACCTGAACAAAGCCACAGGATCTACGAGGAGACTGAATTAGTAACTTATAAATGCACCGGATGTGATTCTCAGACCTACCTCATAGCACTGAACGATCTTACTAAACACTTAAAAGAGAATACATCGCAATTCTACCATCATTTTCTAGAAATAGACAGGAAGGCGCTCAATTTGTTCTCTGAAGCAGCTATTAACCTAACTTTAAAAGTCAGGGTGGGGTGGAGACAACTTTGGTGCCAGCCTGGGTTATGAAATGAAGCTCCCCTCATAATGGAGGAGAGGCATACAAGGGAGGTGGGCAGACAGACTCCAGGGACTCATTGGCCAGACAACCTAGCTGATGTGGTGAGTCCAGGTTCTGTGAGATAAGTGGTCTCAAAAAAATGTAGAAAGGATCCCGAGGGCCCCCCACTAGGTGAAGTTGAATTGGCTTCTGTGAAAGAAATGGTTCCTGTTCTCTGTGGGGTGGCCCCTGGCAGGTGGCCATGCCTCGGTACATAGCCCACACCGTGTTCATATGGGCAGACTTCATTTGGCTCATTGGGTTCTAATTTTAAAAAGGATTTGAAGATGGAAGTTATATTGGGCCAGGACTTCCACAAGGAGGCAAGGAAAGGAGTGGGGACAATAAAGGTTAGGATGCATTGTACAGTCTATGAAATTCTCCCAGAAGAAGAAGAATGATTGCAATGTGGGGCAGAATAGAAAAAGACATTGTTGTCAGCTTCTTGTCTCCACACACACATGTGCATGCACACACACACACACACACACACACACACACACACCACAAAAAGTATTTGGCAAAATTCAATGCCACAGTGGGATTAGGGAGCTCCCTAAAGCTGACAAGCACTTTGAGCCCTAATCTTGCGACTGTTCAGCTAGCGCGCATTGACATCAGTGCTTCAACCAAGACGAGAAACAAGGCAGAAGCTATGGCCCATGAGACCAGGAGAAGAGGAAATGTACAGAAAATAAAGAAACCAAAAGATCCCTGTTGATGACAATGCACTAGGAGAATTCCTAAGGAATTTACAGAAGAGACCACTTTGTACCTGGATGCAGGAGGATGGCATGGAAGCATGGTGGATGCTAACCTGGAGAACACAGTGGCAGAGATCTGGAGAGAGAGACTGCCTCAACACGGTGGAAAGAAAGAACTTCCTGGAAGTGGTTCTCTGACCGCCACATGCTCTCCAAGGGCACATGCATGCCCCTACACACTAATAACAAATACAAAAAAACAACCATATATAGGACATGGATGCTGGAAACTATACAATGCTGATAAAAGACACTAAACATCTAAATAATAGAAACACAAGTCGTGTCTGTAGGTTGAATGAACCAGTAGAACAAAGACTTCAATTCTCTTAAAATTAACTTCTCATCAAAATTCTAGGGTGACTTTTTATAGAAACAGATAACAGAATTTGTGTGGAATAGCAAAGGAACTGGAAGAACGGTGTGTTTGGGAAAAGAATAAGGGAGGGTTCAGTTTGGCTGAGACCTATCATATAGTTGCAATGGTACCGGCCATGTGCTGTTGATAGACGGATAAGCTCAGACATCAACAAAACTAAGCAGGGACCCCAAAGTGGCCCCGCCACCTCTAGACATGTTCAATTTTGATGAAGCAGCAAAGGCAAGCCAATAGAATCACTGTTCCTTGTTGTTTGGGGGGTCTTTGCTTTTGTTTCTTTCTCTTCATTTTGGGCAGGGTCTTGGCTAGCCCCAAGCTTGTGATCCTCTTTGCTCAGCCTCCCGAGTTCCCTGATGGCGGTGTGAGCCACCATTCCTGGCTTCCAGACTCCTTGTCAATAAGGGGTGCTGCAGCTGTAGTAGACACCTACTGAGAGAAGGAAATCTGTAGTTTATGCAGAAGTTAACACAGAAAATGTTAAATAAGTAAACCGTAGATCCTCAAACACTGGAGAGAAGGAGAAAACCTTGGTGGACCTTAACACTTGTCACACTGATGGTCAGGCAGGGGAGACTGCAGCCCCTGCTAAACCGATAGGCAGCTCCACAGTTGCAGTTCTCAATTATTGCCCAGTGTGCGAACAGCCTTTGAATCACTAGGCTCCAGAGAGTAACCACATACTCATATTCCTATAAGAAACTTCAAAAACTCACCGATTGTTCAATCTAGACTTGATGGAATTGCTTCTCCAGTTTGTCATGCATGCACTGTCTGGAGTGCAGGGGCAGTTGTTGCCCACTGCTCAGAAGTTAGGGAGCAGCGCGCTACAGATGCTACTGAGCAATGAAAAGTGAAGGCTGGTCCTACACTATGAATGCGAATGAACCCCGTCCAAACTATATCAAGAAGCTAGACAAGGTTGTACATGGAATGATTCCATCTAGAATGTCTAAACTAAGCCATCAAGAAGAGAAAGTAGCCCTTGCCAACAGCCACAGTGGAGAGGTTAACTATAGAGTGGTATAGGAAAAACTGGGGGCAGTTGTAGAAATATTCTATATTTTAAGTGTGGTGGTGACATGGATTCGTCAGAATTATCGAACTGTTTTTATTTATGCATTTATGCATTCATTTATTTATTGTGCTGGCTAGAACCCAGTCTCTTACATATATTAGGGAAGTATTCTATCACTGAGCTATACCACCAACCCTGAACTATACATTTTTAATGTATGCATTTGACTGCCTGACGCTGGGTCTTCTTCCTTTGTCTGTCACATCCGCAGTGGCTTCGCTCAACTGGGGCCTTAAAGTCATCTGAGAGGGGTGGATTGGACTCTTCCCACACTGCTGATGGCGTTAACACTTGGCTCCTCCCATGAAGCACGAGTGTTCCTAGTGGCATCACAAAGAGCAAAGTCTCTCAAAGAAGTTTTCAACTTGGTTTGATGCCTTAGAGAAAGCATTATCTGTGTTAGCTACAACTTTTAAAATGTATTTTATAAATAAGCTTCAAAAGCTAAAAATAACTGATCCTTGGTCCACAGAATAGGTGCTATGCAATAAATAGAAAGGAAAGTCAGAGCCCCCCTCCCCCCAGTCTGGCTGTACTTCACTGTTAGGGCTTTTGGGTGGCCAGGTACACCATCAGTGAGCAGTGATAAGTTCTAAAGAATCTTTCCTTCTGAGCAGTCGGTATCAAAAGTGAGTTTGAAAATGTCAGTGAACCATCTTAGGAACAGATGTGCTGGGACCCAGCCTCTTTGTTTCATTTGCAGAGCATGGGCATCATAAATTCAGTTAACACTTGAGGCTTCCGGCATCCCTGAAATGGTGTCTGAGCATCAGATTCAACTCAAGTTTCCCGTTGCAGTAACCCTCAACAGGAGAGTTGATGTCTGTCCAGGGTTGAAATCCCTGGCAGACAGCACCTTCTTCCAGTCTAAGGCTGTTCCATCTGCAGTGGAAATCTCAGGGGAGGGTGGCCACCTTCATCAAGAACTTAGCTGCGTTCTCACATAGCATGTCATTTCTCACCTTGCATTTTATGTCATGGAGACAGCTGCAGTCTTCAGATGCCGCAGGACAGCCTCCACTAGCTTGAGACTTTTCTTCTACGGCTCAGTAAGAGCTAGAGCCTTGCCTGGACCCACGCTTTGGCTCAAGAGAACCCTGCGGCTTATTTGATCTTCTGTCCAGACCACTGAAACTTCCTTGCTTTCAGCACTAAGGCTTTTCTCTTTTCTTTTAATCTGTGCGTTCAAGGAGCAACACTTTCAGTTTCCTTCAATTTTTTTTCTCTTTGAATTCACAACTTGGCTAGCCAATACAAAGGTTTATCTTATGGCGACTCTGGGCTTTTTCCAGGCCTCTCTTTTACTAAATGTAATTGTTTCTATCTTTGAAAAGAATTTGTTTTTATTATTTTGCATTGAGAGACAGACAGACAGACAGACAGCAGGTGCCTATGGAATCCAGAGAAGAGTGTCAGATCCCTGACGTGGGTGTGCCGGGACCTGAACTTGTGTCTATAAGAACTGTGCACTCTGAGCTGCTGAGCCAGGAGTCTCTGTCCCCCCAGTTTCTTATTTAAGGAGAGATGTATAGCTCTTTCAATTGACCTGAACCCTGAGACGCCACTTAGGCCTGTTAAATGACTTACGACCGGTAGACTTGCAGGGAGGAAACAGGAAGTCTGAGGAGAGAGAGGAAGGTGCAGGAGCAGTCAGTGGACAGAGCAGGTGGAAATACACATTTATAACTAATCTGATAGCTATGGAGAATGGAACAGCTCATGATGCCCTCAAATAATGACAATGGAATCATCAAAGGTCACTACTCACAGAGTTCCCAACAGATACAGAGATAACAAAGCTCAGAAAGACAGCAAGACACAGTGGACACATGGGTATGCTTTAGCCCTTCAATTCATAAAGAACACAATATCTACAAAACTTAATAAAGAAAAGTCTAATGAAGTAAGTCTGCATATCTACCTGTCTCTCTACCCATGGAGTCAAACAAATAAACACGCATGCCTTCCTAGTTTTCCTGTTGGTCCTATGCCTGAGAGGAGGTTCGTTTTCACAGACAGGCCGCTAAGGATCACACTCATCATGTTCATCTATCTCAGCCTTTCACTATTTCCCCAAATGCCTCCTAGACTTTGTTCAGTGAGCCAGTCAGACTCCTAGCAAAGCTGTCCTTCTTCCCAGCAGTGACTCCAAGACACATGTTCTATATCAAGAACACCAAGTCCTGGCCTGAGGTCTCAGCCAGCAAAAGCTCACTATCAGCCCTGCCTTCGGGGGATGATGTAATGCTATAGAGACATGTCCCACAATCTCTCCCAAGGCAGAAGGCCTCATGACTCACGGGGGACCAGGGACCAGGCTTTGGGCGGACATCAGCCTCTGTGTGATGAGTGGCAGCGAGGCTGTGTGTATTTCAGCTCCTTGGCTGACATACTAGCTCTAATGTCTTCTGCTTACAGGTCTTCTTCCTAGGGTCGGGCTGCACCGTACCCATGTCCTCTTTTCTGTACAGGTCTGCTCCCATCAAGGACCTGCCACAGAAACATCGGGCTTCTGGGATTTGAACAGAGGAGAGAGCCCTGCAGTTTGGCTGACAGGACTCTTAAGAGGGCAATCACAAAGTAGAGTTCCCAGGCTGGGGAGACAGCTGAGCTAACAGGAGTGTTCTCTGCATATGTGTGAGGACTTATGTTCAAGTCCTCCATACGGAAACCACATAAAGTTCAGATATGGTTGCTTGTGTACTGTAACCCCAACCTTGTTATGTGGGGCAGCTGGAATCACTGAGATTTGCTGGTCACCAGCCCAGCTCCACATTCAAAGAGAGACCCTGTCTCAAAGGAATAGTGTGAAGAGTGTGGAGCAGGACAATTTACCTCTTGCTCTGACCTCAGTGCACATATATACAATCATATTCACAGCACACACACACACACACACACACACACACAAACACACATACATACATACATGCAGACACATTTGCTCTGTGTCCCACCAAGCCTTGTAGTCCTTACTAGAAATGTTTATATTTGTTTTTTATACAGAACATTTAGCTCTCTGATTTCTGAGCCTGCGTCTGGAACTGGTCAATGCTCAGGGGAGTTGGGAGTCGGCTGGAGACAGGCCTGATGGCATTGCCTAGGGCTTGGTAGATGTCCAATGAACGCTTAAGAAAGAAATGAACAACCAAATGACATTTAAAAGGCACAGATACCAAGGAGATGTCCCAGAAAAGCCATTCAGCCTAACGTGATGGACGATCTCTTAGCACAAGGACCGTAGGATGGGAAGGACGTCAAAAAGCAAACTCTCCCCTAGCCTTGGGGCGTCGCAGTTGCCATCTTTATTACTCACGCAGCCATCCTTGGAGGCTTCCGGACATTATTTTATAGAAGCAGAGAGCAAAACCTAGAGAAGTAAAATGGCTTCCACAAGTTCTTCAGCCAGGAAGGGGCAGGGTCTGGGTACTGCTCAGCTCTGCCTCCCTTAAGCACAGAGAACACACAACATTTCCTATTGCCCAGTTAAACCCGTCGGATTAGGGACCCATCACATTTGAATGCGGAGAGGGTATAGGTTCACCTTTGTGCGACTCATAAAAGAGCAGGTTTGGAAAGCTACAAGCCACAGAAACCACAGAGCTGAGGGGGAGGCTCTGGAGGTGCCAATGCAAGGAACACTCTTTAAAACACACCAGACAAGTGTGATTTCATAGAGCTGCATGGTGGGATTGCCTCTGCCTGGAATCATTTTTCACTTTCTCCTTCTTTCCCAGTTTTTCTAGCTAACTTTTACTCATCCTTCAAGCCATGCCTTTACTGTCACTCCCTATGGGAAGTCTTCACTGACCCCCACACTAAGTGACTCACTCCTAACGGTACACTCGTACACTCTCTTAGCTCCTCCATTATTTGATTACTTGTTTTATTATCTGTCTTCCTGGCTAGGGACAGTAGCAGCTGTGTCCTCAACACTTAGCGCAGTCTCTGGGACACTGCCAACAAATACTTATTAAATGAATGTATAAAGGAATAAGTGGCGTGATAATTACAAATCACAGGTTCTTCTAAGAAATGTTTTCTGAGTCTGCCATTGCATGGATTGATAAAGTGTTCCCTTTACTGCTTCCACTAACATCTGCTTGCTGACTGACAGCTGCACATCCGACCCTGGATGAAACCAGGAAGGAGATGCAAGGCTCTGCCCTGAGAAACTCACAGAGCTTTCATGGGTGCTCTGCAGCACATGTCTGTTCATGCGTGTATCTCTACTCTGAGAAGGCTCCAGGCTGCTCGAACTCACACTGAACGCTTGTCCATTTTATGTTACCAGAACCCAGCACAGTAAATGAGCGAAGAAATGTGTAGTTATGTTCGGAGTGGTGTATAAATTACCTTAAATTAGTACAACCTTTTAGAAAACAGTTTGGCAAGATAAAATGGATATTTTTAAATTCTTATGACCCAGTAATCCCAATGTCACCTAAATATATAATTGTTTTCCCCATTCACTTGAAAAGGGAGTTTCTTAGGCTAACATGCTGAATGGTGGGTCCCATCATTATGCCCTCGCACACACGTGCCATTAGGTCCCTTTCCCTGCTATGCCACCTCTTCCTCTCCTGCCAGGTGTTGCATCGCCCCCAGCCCGTGCCCCTCTCCTTCCCTTTGCCACGTATTCCTCACTCTGTTGCCTGTTTCCCTTACCGTTTCCTCTTCCCCCACTCATGCAGAGATCCCGTTTTCCCAGCAGCCGTTGTTAAAGAGGCCATGTTGTCTCTAATGTGTGGTTTTGACATCTTTGTTAGGACTGGGTGACTACACTGTATAAGTCTATCTCTGGGTCCTCACTAGTGCTTTTGTCTGCAATGGCTCTGTGATGCAGCTGGAGCTGAGGGACTTTGTCTCCCCCTGCTAAGACCACCTCAGTCATCTGGGGCCTTTTGTGCTTCATTTCCTTAGTGTCTTAAAGCTTTCATTGTGAAGACCTTTCACCTTATTGATTAGGATTATCCCTAGATATTTAATTTATTCAAGACTACTCTGAATGAATTTTTTTTCTGATTCCTTACTTGGAAAGTTCATTACTGGTATGTAGAAAGTTACTGATTTTTATGTTGTTGTTGTTCCTTGATTTTTCTAAAGTGTTCTTTAGGTCTGAGGTTTTTTGGAAGAGCCTTCAGGCTTATTTCTTCCTTTATTATTTGCACCCCTGTCCTTCTCTTGTCCCCTTTGTCTAAAACTTTGAGCACTGTGTTCAGTAAGGATGGACAGAGTAGAGACCTGGCCTCATCCCATAGTTCAAAGAAATGTGATTACATTTTCTTCATGTCCCTTCATGCCAGCCATGGCCTTGTGACGTGTGACGCTTACTGTATTGATGCATGCTCCTGCATGCTCCTGCATGCTCCTGCATGCTCCTGCATGCTCCTTCCAGTACTAGTTTTGCTATCTGAGTCCCGTCTTTTTCCCCAGTGGTTCTCAACCTTCCTAAGGCTGCGACCCTTTCATACAGTTCCTCATGTTGTGGTGACCCCACCATAAAATTGTCTTGTTGTTATTTCATAACTGTAATTTGTTACTGTTATGAATCACAATGTAAATATCTGATATGTGATCCCTGTGAAAGTGTCAGTTAACCCTAAGGGACCACAGCTCACAGGCTGAGAGCTGCTCTTCTATCTCATGTACCCTTCGGTCTGTTCTCCTGGTCACATCCCAGAGTCTCTCAACATTGGGACCATGTTCATTTCTTTCCAATGGTCGCCTGTGACATTTCATCAACTGTGTCTTCACCATGGTTGAAGCTACTGCTGATGCTTTCACTTATGTTTCTATATGATTTGTTGAATTTTTAAATTTTCAACATTTTATGCAGTTGCTTTTAAAATCTGTTTTCTTTTTCATTCAGTTCATGCAGTTTTTCATCCACTTACTTGACATTCTCCTCTGTGCCACTGGTTTTCCTCTCTAGGCGCTAGACTGAATTCATCTGCCTGTTTACAGTTTCTTTCCAGTCACTGATCTTTTCTATAAAACACTTGGAAATTTTCACCTGATATTCTACCTGTTTCGATATCTCTAAATTCCGTACTTAAGGGGGTTGTCATCTTTTGGAGGATGTCTTGATTCTCATGTTTCTTGTTTCTGTGTTGATATTTGCACATGTTTGGTGTTGGACATTTCTCCTGGATTAGGGGAGTGTGGGTTTCTCATTGAATTACCTACCCTAGAATTCCTAGTACCACTTGACAAGGGGGAACCACCTGCTATAGTAGCAACATTGTCAACATTCAAAATACAGAAATACCCTTAAAATCAACTGTATCCCATTAGCATATCACCAATGGCTGCAAAACTGAAAATGAAAACTAGTGCAGAATAGGCTGCAAAAGTGGAAATTATTTAGAATAAGTGTGGGAACAGCAACAGTGATGGGAAGGGAGAAGAGAGAGAGCCACAGAAGAACAAAAACAAGAAGGAAGAAGAGGGGGTGTGAGGAAGACTGTCTTTTTATTTCAAAGAAATGTAATGTATTTAACTCTAATAAATGTTAAGAACTCTGTCAACGTTCTTTTGACATCAGAATACCAGTTATAACCTAGAGGACACAGTGTATGCATGGATACATATATAATCTGGCATCTGTAATACATAAATAACATATGATCAAAAATAGTAATACATCCCTAAAATTGGCAGAAGATTAGAAATGTCTTAGCCACTGTTCTATTGTTGTGAGAAAACACAATGGCAATTTTTATAACAGAAAAGATTTAACAGGGGGCTTTAGAGTGTCAGAGGGCTAAGCAGTTATCATCATGATGTGGAGCATGACATTCAACAGCAGACATAGTGCTGGGGCAGTAACTGAGAACTCTGTATCCTGATCTGCAGGCAGCATGCAGAGACAGATAGTGTGGCCTAATCCCAGTGACACACCTCCTCTAGCAAGGCCACACCCCCTAACCCTCCTAACTCTTCTTAAACAGTTCACCAATAGGAAAGCAAGCAAGCAAATATATTAGTCTGTGGGAACCAAGCTCATGCAAACCACCACAAGAAAAGACATTTTAGAAAGGGGGAAAGGTTTTGCATTAATACTTTGTCTCCTATAGACCTGTGCCAGCTTACGGGGGCTCAGGGCAGAGAGCCACTATTAACAAGACTCCATGTTGTTGCGGGAGGTCCTTCCACTCCTCCAGCCTATAGCCGGTGAGATACCAGCCCATTGGGGTGTGGTCTCTCTCCCTTTAAAAAAGCGGCCACTTCCCTTCTCACTCTCTTCGCTTCTTGCTCCATTTCCAGCTACTAGACTCCTTCCTGATTGCGCAGAGGGCTATTGTCTGAGACGGTTATCTGTAAGTTTTTTCCCCTTTAAATAAATATCACCCTATTAATCATAATTCCAAACTGGAATGGTTTGGCATGGTTTGCGACTCACGCCATCACCTGGCGCCCAACATGGGCTCGAACCCACGACCCTGAGATTAAGAGTCTCATGCTCTACTGACTGAGCTTGCTTCACTCAACTGCCAGCTAAGATGAAACTAGCACACAGGTTATACCATGAAAGACCTAAATAACAGCGCCCCCATTCAGCAGGAAGCAGTTTGGAGAGAAAAAACTGCGCCCATATTCCCAAATATTGTTTATAAATGTTCTTTTACATTTAAAGGGGGATATGATATAGGTATGGATAATTTACATTGATATGGATTTTGCTTTAGTGATTTAAATTTAAGGTCAATTTTGTTATATGTATATGTGTTTCTGATCTTGATTAAGGTATTGTGATTGTATAGTTCATTTAAAAATGTAATGTATATAGGTTGTTAATGAATAGTCATCTATAATAGTCAAGTTTGTAGTCATGTTAGATTTTCTAGATGTACATAGATATATTTTAGATAGACATTCTTTGTATCTTTCAAAGACTATAGAATAGGACATTTAATGTTTTAATAACTTAGGGTTTTTCATGACAATGAGACATGTCTGCTCCTGGCAGCACCAATCTACTTCAACAAGAAGATGGGCATCAAAGAGGATCCTTATGGAGTTTGATAGCCATTTGGGCAAGAAAACTGCTCTTGCCTGGACTATTGCATAAACTGGACACAAAGAACCCGCAGAAAGAGGACTGCTGAACTTGCCTAAAGGTGAGATGATCTTTCGGGGTTCCTGATTCATGAAAGAGTCTGTGAGACATTCTGCAGGACACAGCAGATAGTGACTGAACTGCCTTTGAAATTTCCTGCTTCATGGAAGAGTATGTTGGATACTATGGGCGTGTAGGCCGAAGATGGATGCCCCAACGGTACAGAGGAACTTTATGTGACTGTCCAGACAGTGAGATGTCTCTGTTATTTCTAGAGTTTTGGATTTCTTGTTTGCTTAGGTAATATTATATCCTTCTGGAGTCTTTGATGGAGTTGAAGAATAGATAGATAGTTATAGTTTTCCTTAGTTATGATAAAGATAAAATAGGTGTAAATATTGTAACTGTCATTCTTGCTTGATAACTGTTTTGTTGTATATAATTTTGCTATGTTAAAGTTAAAGCCTTCCTTCCTTTTTGTTTAAACAGTAAAAGGGGAAATGATGGAGGAAGGTCATTGGCTAATAAAGAAACTGCCTTGGCCCATTTTATTGGTTAGAACATAGGTGGGTGGAGTAAACAGAACAGAATGCTGGGAGGAAGAGGAAGTGAGCTCAGACTCGACAGCTCTGCTCTCTGGAGCAGAGATGCCATGCTCCCCTCTCCTGGGCAGATGCGATAGCTCTGCTCTCTGAGGCAGACATGATCAAGCTCCAGCCCAGGATGGACGTAGGCTAGAATCTTCCCAGTTAGCGCACCTCGGTGCTACACACTTTATTAGAAATGGGCTAGTCCAGGTGCGAGAGTTAGCCAAGAAGAGGCTAGATATAATGGGCCAAGCAGTGTTTAAAAGAATACAATTTGTGTGTTGTTATTTCGGAGCATAAGCTAGCAGGTGGCCAGGGTGCTGGGGATGCAGCCCCGCAGCTCCTATTACAACACCATGTGGGGGATGAGAAAGGCTTGGCCAAGCCCCCAGCCCCTCCATAGTGTGCAGAAGAACAATCTAACCTTTCCTGGGCCAGCACTGGACGTCCAGATAGGGACACAGGTAAGATCCAAGAATTTAGGCTCACGGAGGTTTAGCCCTCTTGGTTGTGTTTGGAGATGTTTTCCTTGCTGCCATCCACACTGGGCTTTTTGATGTCACTGTCAGGTGTGCAGCCAGCAGGAAAGACTTCTCCACATGTGTTTGTTTACTGAGAGGCCTAGACTGGTCGGAGAGCCTCATTCATGAAGTAGGTCATTTCTGTGATCTGGACACTCTCGGCATCAGTGATAAAGAGGCCTCAGCAGGCAATACCCTCATAGTTTCTCAACATGCCATAATTCAGGAATGAGCTCTTAGTCACATCAGCAAGCAGGGAAATGTTCAGGGGACCTGAACATTTGGGGTCTTCATTGAGGTCTTCTATGCCAGGTAGGTGGGTTGAGAGTGCACAGACACTCTGATTCCCTCACAGCCCAGCTTTTGGGAGTCCTAGCTAAAAGTGATGATCTCAGTGTGGTACATGACATTGAAGTACAGGCAGTAGACTGGAGTTCTCTAGTCCAAAAGTTTGACTTCCTTGAAGGCACTATCCGTAGGCATGAAGTCAAAGGCTGACTTTCCATGTGTGTGTTGCTGGAGGCCATGACTGCATGGGCAAGAGTCAGACACGCAGGTGATCAGACACGACCTGACATAGAGAACACAGATATCACAGACTAGAAAGGAAAATCTTAACAATGGCCAATGAATACAAGTAAAAGGCCTCATTATAACTTGGTGTCAGAAATATGCAATAAGGTCTTACTTTGCATTCTGTCGTCCTCTGAACTCCCCCATCTTAGACCTTAGGTGGCTAATATGTTAACTGGGGTTATCTCCCCAGTGCATTGAGAGTGTGGGAAGCGAGCATCGCACTAAGATCTGCACAGACAAGAGGACCTGTCTTCACATTCTCAGTACCTCTTAGCATTATTCAGCCTGCTGGAGGGACATAGCTGTTGGTGTCCTGCGAACCCATTCAACGTCAAAGTTCTTGGCCTCTGCGGTAGTGAAGGACAGAGAGGTGGCTCCAGAACTTGATATACCTGCTGTTGCGAGGTTCGGAGCGGTCCAACTCCAGGTAATTCTCTGTTGAGACCAATTCCCAGTCAGCAAGAGTGGTACGATCTCTTCCTAGCACATTCTGGTCTGAGCCAGGCTTTGCCATCTGCACCCTTGGACATCTGCTAGCCATGACTGCTTCTATGGTCTTTCCTCGTCTAAGGGCCATGACGAGCCTAAACTCCTGAGGTTCCTGGACTGTGTCTGTTCCCTGATAATGGGGCCCAGGAGTAGCTCAGGTTTTAACAATGAGTTCTCTCTCAAGATGGTACCTAGCTGCTGGCTTACCTTTTGAAGGCAGCTTCTGGGGCCCTTCTCTGTGCTGTACCATGGAAACCATGCATGGTTTGCTTCACAGCACTTCCTGTCTTTGTGCTCATCTCTGGTGTCCTCCTGTTTCTTTTGTAGACTTCTAAACATGTCCTCAGTTACTCTCTTGAGTTAAAGTCCACATCTTCTCTCACTCCCTTCTTCACTAGCTCACACATAAGCAGACTATCTGCTATTCTCCCCAGAAGGACCAGCTCATGATCTCATAAAAAATAATAGAGAAATTGGAAAACACCTCACTGTAGCCAAGAAAGCTGTTTGTGCACACCTGGGTGATAGCTCATGGTCATTCCATGGACAGGAATGTATTTTCATAAATGTTTTTTTAATGTTAGAAATTCTTCAATAATAGGATCAGAGAAATATTGGAGTTAATTACTCCTGTAGAGTTTTGGAATCTCACACATAAAAAGGCAGACATCCAGTTAGATCTAAACTTCAGATAAGCACAGAGTAAGTTTTTGTTAAGTGTAGCCCAAGGATATATTTAGAGTAAAATGTAGCGTGTTAATCGGAAATTCCAATCTAACTGGCTAACTTGTATTTTATCTAGCAATCTCACTTAACTTGCCCCACTGATATATTCCCACACTACTGACACCCAAAGAAGCCAGTTAGAAATCATTTTGTCTCAAAGCCTATTTTGTCAGCAGTTAGTACACTACACCTGCTTGCTTCCTTATTCTATTTGCTTAGAACGTCTCCTTCCATCCTTCCACTCTTAAGGCTATGTCTGCTTTTGCCAGTGAGGTATGTTTCTTCACACAACAGAAAAATGAATCCTGTTTTGAAATCCGATACACTAGTCTGTGTCTTTTGATTGGAGAATTTAGAAGATAATATTCAGGGCTATTACTGAAAGGTATACGTACAGTTTGTCATTTTATTTTCTTGCTAAAGCGTGTTAATGTTCTTCTCTTCAGTGCTTACTGCTACAGTGCAGATCATTTTCTCCTGTGTCGCATGGATGTGCTTATCTTTCTCTTTGCTATGTAGTATTCCTTCATGGACATTGTAGTTCAGGGTTATCATGCAAAGTTTTCTTTCTCCTCCAATTTTGGTGAGTATCGTAACCTGAGTTTTTAGTTACCGCTTTCAGGTATTAAAATAGGACATCACACAGGAAAGACCCTTTTATACAACGTCATAATCCAGTACTTCTCAAAAGAAAGTACGTTAGAATTTTTGAGTTTCTTTGTATTTCTTTGAAAGTTTTATTATCAGTCATCTTTTCTTTTCTATTCCATTTCTGTCTTTGATTTTCAAGACTAGAAAATAGAAAGTTGACCAAGATGTTGCACTGATATGTTCTGAAGTTGATATGTCCTCTGCCTATGAGGAAAATCTCTCACTGTTCTACAAATCTGTCAAAGAGTTTCTCAATACCATGACTAGCAATCTTCCTTCTCCCTAGAAGAGGCCAGCTTACCCATCAAGCACAGGCGGAACTGCATCCACGCCCCCTGAGCAGTCCTATTATGTAAACAGGGCCCATGATCTAGACAGTAGAAGCTTCCAGAGAACCAGGGCAGCTACACTGAAACACATTATGAAAAATGCTCTTGATATATCAGGTTCCTGGTCAAAATTACAATAAAGACCTCGACCTCCACAAGTTGAAACCAGACAGGGTCCTGCGCTTGCTTTAAAGCTCTGTTGATTTACTAGGCTGTATCACTGCACATCCGTCCATTAGACACACATGTCCAAAGACTCACACATTGCTGCATGGCTGTCTGTAACAGATCTGTTTGATCCTTTTGGAGGCAAAACTTAAGTGCTATAGAAATGACAGATTTATGATTTTCTTATACAAATGCTAAGTAACACTGAGCTGAATATTCTCTTTCTGATCATTTCTCATGAATTTCAGATTCTTTCATTCAGAAGAGCTCTGGAGATGTATTCTCTTTTAGCTCTTGCTAAAATTCTTTTTTCATAGCTGTTCACACTGAGCATATGTTACAGAAAAGTGATCCCTTCATGATGTTTTTTTCTGATCCACTCATAGATCTTAGTATAATTCTGAGATATTTACAGGATTTGGGGTAATCTTGGGAAAAATTCTGATATAACTATTATAAACCCTTAATAGAGTTTAACAATGGGTCAAAGTAAAATATTCTAAAAGTTTGTGAGTCTAAGATCAAGATTATTTGAAATTTCATACATGAATATCTATCTACTTTGACACCTAGAATTTAAGTATATCGTTTCATTTAGGTATGCCAAAAGCCTTGTGAAGCTGATCAGAGGTCAATGACTCCTTTACTGGTTGATATATTTACAAGAAAAATATTTATATGATTATAAACTATAAGGTGAAAATTTTCTTAAGTATCTAATGTGGATTAAAGTTTAAAATTATTTGTAAGTTTAATTGACACAGCACTTACTACAGAAGATTCTATTTTTCAAAGGGAAAGTACTTTGCTGTGTCTTTGGAAACATTAAGAAACAAAACCTAAGTTTAGTGGGTAAAGGCCCTTGCCACCAAGTCTAAGGACCTAAGACCAACATGATGGAAATAACTGATTGTAACAAGTTGTCATCTGACCTCCACACATATACACTGTAATCCACATGCCCCACACACCAACAGATAGATAGATAGATAGATAGATAGATAGATAGATAGATAGATAGATAGATGATAAATAAATGTAATTTGAAAAACACTATTTAAAGAAATCAAACTCTCATAACGCAGTTGAATGGGAATGGATAGGGTAACATTCCAAAACAATGTAGGGTATCTGGAATTAATTATAATTGATCATATACTGTAAACAATTCATTTAAAGCATTGCAATCATTATAGGGGCACATGATGCAGCACACACACAGAGGGCAGAAGATAACTTTGTGAAGCGGTTCTTTCCTTCCACTTTAATGTGGGTCCCAAGAATCTAACCCAGGTCATCAAGGTTTCATCACCAGGCAACTAGCATCTTTACTATTAAGCCATCTCCTGTTACTCAAAATAGAGAAACAAAAAGATTTTTAAGATTTCCATTATATGAAGAATTGCTAAATGTGTGAGGTCATCGACGTGTCATTTATTCTCATTTGACCTTTGCACACTATATTCACATATGGACTATCGCACAGATTGTTTTTTGCACACTATATTCACATACGGACTATCGCACAGATTGTACACCCGCCTTTCTCAGTTTACGAGATTGTGCACAGCTCATGCTTCAGTCAAAGGCTCGTACTCCAGATACACCCACGTGACCTTTAGATAAGACATCATCTGGAACTAACATTGATTCTGTGAGCATAGGTAGCTTAATGCAACACTAGCAAGATGAACAGCTTTGACACTGGTAGCTCCAGTGCGGCTGATAACAGTGTGCATGCTGACCTGTGTTCTGAGTAATCAGCAGAATAATGAAGGGGAAGGAGAGTAGGGACACTAGGACTGAAGAATGTAGCAACAACTTTGCCAAGTGTGGTGAACTCCTCTCCGAAGCCCCAGTCTGTAAGACACACAGTAATTGACAAATGTGGTGAACTCCTCTCCGAAGCCCCAGTCTGTAAGACACACAGTAATTGACAAGTGTGGTGAACTCCTCTCTGAAGGCCCAGTCTGTAAGACACACAGTAGTTGACAAGTGTGGTGAACTCCTCTCTGAAGGCCCAGTCTGTAAGACACACAGTAGTTGACAAGTGTGGTGAACTCCTCTCTGAAGGCCCAGTATGTAGGACACACAGTAGTTGACATCTATTCTGAATTGTTACCCAGACCATTACAGACTCATGGATGTGTGGATCTTTATCTGTTCCTCCCAGGGCAGCTGTGCCAAGCCCTCAGCTGCCCAGTCTGTGGTTATCTCTGTCCTTGATGTTACGGCCTCTAGGGTCAGGAGTCCAGCTTGAAAACAGCTCATCAATTACCCATTTAGAGGTGGCTCTCAGTGTAACACTCCTAACATCCCAATGTTATCTTTTCTCCCTTTGATCTTAGGACAGTGCCTGAGCTTTATCAAAACCCAGGCATCACTGGGGACTCCTTTGGACTGCTATTTAAAAATTAATTAGGTCATTCAGCCCTTCATAAAAGTCACCCTAATAACAATTTGGTCGTTAGGAATTCTAGTTTAGTTAGGGAGCTGCATTCAACATCTAAATTGAGTAATAAGTTTTTCCCCTATGTGTGTTTTAACAGCGTAGCTCAGAAATCGAGGTGCTATCAGGGCAACAAACGAAAAGGCTCATAATCTTTCTCATTCAGATTCCTCTACACCGGAGCCTGAAATGGACAGTAGAATCCAGAGCTGGGCTGAAGGCCCAGTGTAAGCTTCAGAAAATTCCAGCTTGCCTTCCAGATCACAGTCCTGGTCTAGCCCCTTCACTCAGCCACCTTGACCTACATTTTATGAAATCAGAGAGTTTCTATGATCATTTCTCCCTTACAGACTCTATGAACTCTCAAATGATTGTTAGAAAAAGTATTTTCCACTTCCACTAAAGTTATGCTCTGTTGCTTCCACACAAGCAGAGTCTGGGCGTGCTTACGTCAAGAAGTGAGAATAAACTCAAGGTCAGTCAACCTAGGCTGTGACTACTGTCAGTTCTGAAAGTGGAAGTTTCCCTAGCTTTAGGGCCAGTCTTCCTTATCATCTGTTTCTCTATTAGGGATCACTGTAAGCATATAACAATAGGCGATTATGGCACAATGAAAAAGACCTGATGGCATTTGGCAACAAAGAGCTTCATAAAAGAACTGTTGGCTCCCCTTTGTCTGTGGTTAGGTGCCGATGAAAAACAGAAAGATTTAATTAATCACCCTAGAAACTCATTCCTTTAAGATAAATTGGAGAAACAACCCAGACTGTGTAATTTGATTGAAGACATTAACTCATAGTCATTACCATTTGCAGGATGTTTATTGAGCTGTGTGAAATGAAATGGTCATTTATAGAACTTCTTCATTCCAGAAAATTCTGGGACCACCTAAGTAGTTCGATCATCTCTTTTCTACGGACAAAGCAGAGAAGGCCCTCCAGTGTCTCCCATGAGGTGCTGTGTGGGAGAGAGACTAGGTTCAGCCAAGTCACTGTCCCACAGCGGTTCCTCAGGTCTTAGGAGAAGATGAGTCAAACTGTGTCAAATCCATGAGAACAGCTTGTATTCACAGCAGAAAGCCGAGGGATGAGGAAATATGGAGGCATACAATTCAGTTTACTGGGTGCTAATGATGGGTGCCTACTGTCCCAGCTGTCACACAACACGTGGGGCATGAGGCTTCAGGGAGGTTAGCCAAGGAGGCAACTTCAGCAGGGCCTGATCTGTGGTTTCCAGGCTGTGCCAAATTTGGATCTCTCCAAAATCAAAGACCAGGTAGGTTTTTAAATTGTGACAAGTCATTGAGGAAAAGGTATAAATTCCAAAAGAACATGGCTTTGTCAATGTTCTTAAAACTTCCCATAGCACCTACCCTCAGAACTCAAAGGGATTCACTGGGAGGCTTGCTAAGGAAGAAGTGTTAGTGTTTTGTCGATTTCAATGATACGCTATCTTACTTGAGATAGGGTCGGATACTTGACACCCACCTTTGAAAGCTGACGAGCATAAACTAGAGTGTGAAGGTGGGGCTTCTATGCAGAATATGCTTTGATTGCAAGACAAGAACAAGATGGAGTAATTTCCTAATGCTGCATTAAATTGTGCTAAGAATTTATTATAAACAAACACGTGAACCCCCGTACCATGTTGCAGCAGCATCTCACTAGTAGCAAGAATGTTCAGGCACTTACAAGGTCTTCCAGCCAAGGGTACTGCTAAGGCCCAGAAGGTAGCTTGCTATTATGAAGTGTCAAACCAAGACAAAATTTCTCTCAAGTGTATCTGTTAGGAATATTTTTAACGCGAGCTTTCTGCCAATGCAAAAAATCCCAAACAAGGCAAATCACAACAAGCCAAATTAAAGAATATCCAGGTTTAATGGGATTCCCACACTCTCAGGTGGCCCAGAGGGGGAACTGGGAAGGCTCTAATGGGACACCTGGGGAAGAGGAAAGGGACCACGAGGGAACTTTCCAGGGAAGCAGTTTAAATAGACTGGGGAGTTGTCAAGATTTTGGTGGGCTGTCTTGACCCTCCTCCGGGGAGGAGTCAAGGCTTGGCAGGCACAGGGATGGGGCCTCCAAAGATGGAGGTCAGAGACCGGGATTTGGGACTTACAGTATCTGCCTCAGGACCCACCAGCTCTTCTGTGACTAATTGCCTTGGTATCGCACTCGAGTATGGCTTTAGACATTGTACCACTACAGCTTGACTTTGGGGACTACACCATTTTACTAATGTCAAAATGATTTCATAAGTCATTGTGTAATAAAACTAAATGTAGATATGCATACTCTATAACTTATGCTGGAGTTGCACCCCTATAAGCCCATCACATATCAGAAAAGCTGTAAGTCAGAGTGTGTTAATACTGCTTGACTTCCAAGCTGACAAAATGCCTATGTCAGGAATGCACAATGGAAGATCACCATTACCCCAGGATTGAGTGTAGCTGGGAGCTTGGGAGCTTGGAAGCTGGGACTCACTGTCACTGCCTAACATCACGAGATTATTCTGCTCCTACCAGGATAGGAAAGAACAAACCTTAAACCTTAAAGTATGATTTCTGTTAACTATGCATCACTTTCCCACCATAACAAATCAAACTACTGTCAGTAGAACCATTGTAAGGTGGAGACCATCAAACTTTGGGTAACAGTGAATTAGCCTGGCAATTGATAAATAAAAGCAGCCTGGTAGAGTGAGTGAAGTTTGGTTTGAATATACCTAGAAATAGTCCAGTACAGCTAATGATTAAACATAAGTGAAAAATAGGCATTTGTTTTGATTTAACTCTATTTAAACATAATTTCTCAGTTTCCTATTTTTCTTTCTTTAACATATTTTCATAAAGGGATGATGAACATATACTTCTGGCACAACATTTAACATTAAGTCAGAATCACAATAGGATCGGAAGAAAAAAGAATTGGAAAAGCATATGAGTACTTCAACCATACAAATGAGTGAGGTAGAAATGAGAGGCAGAAAGAATAAACGGTCGGAGTAAACGTTGTTGCTAAACAATGGTTGTTCCTAACCAAAAGTTCTCAGTACCGCCTAGAAGTCATTGTCCAAGGAATTTTAACAGGGTCAAAACCTTGGCAAGGCCTCTTAAATTATCAACGGAGAGTTTAGATTTGTTTTGGAGTGGGATTTTTTAAAAAGATTGGTTAAAAGTTTCATTGAATTTCCTCCCACAGAACGTTTAATTTTTAGCATGTAATCAAGGCCTTTCGGAGTTAACCAAACACTGTAAAAGGAGACGTTGACAAGAGAAGAAAAGCATCATGGGAAGGGGTCCATGGGTTTTCATATTTGTAGTCAATGGGCAGGATCCGCTGAGACCCTAAGGTTGCTGGTCTCCTGGAGCTCACTATCCTGGCACCTCTTTGTGGGGAGGATATGCTAGTATTGCATGTGCTCTGAATTAAAAGCTGGGAAGTGGGGTGTTTATTGCAAGAAGGAAACAGGGTGAGCAATCCTAAGCACCAGGTCAAGAAGACAGCAGTGTAGAGAAGTCCAGACTAGTGGAATGCAGAGGGGAAAATGACTAGGAGAGGCCCCATAGGTTTGTGTGTTTAAATACTTGGTCCTCAGCTGAGGACAATGTCTTAGAAGATGATGGAACATCTAGAAGTCTCACTGGAGGAAGTGAGTCACTGAGGGCAGGCTTGGGGGTTTTATTAGTATGTCTCCACTTCCTGTGTATTCTCTGTTTCCTAGTTGCACGTGTGAGGTGGTCAGATGAACTCCTGCTGCCATGCCTTCCCTGGCATGGTTAACTGTACCTCTTCAAACCGGAAACCAAAATAGACCCATTCTCCCTTAAGCTACAGTTGTCAAAAGTTTGATCCCAACAAGAAAAGAGATTAACAAAGGAAAGGGAGTCAGGGAAAGTGATAAGAGCTTCATAATAACCCCACCATAACGAAACTCAGTGAGGCCTTGTGGCCACACATTGCGGTGACCTCTGTCAGAGTCCAGCCTCAACAGGTTTCGCATGTTCCAGGGTAGAGGCATGTGGATTAGGTAGGAGGAACAGAGACATAAGATAGAACTGGAGAGATAACCAGTGAGTACTGAATACGCTTACGTTTATTTTCCATAGACTTATCCAATCCAAAGGGGGGAAAAAGACAAAAGACTGCTTTAACGTTACACAAAGGACAAAAAGAGCAATCGCCTGCTTCAATACCCAAGACATCAAGCCTAGTGCTTCCTGAGTTAAGCACTCTGTTTTAGGCAGGACATGCAGTGACTACACCTTAGACTGAGTAGGCAGTCAAATCTCCTGGCATATCCTTGAAGGAGCAGGAATAGGCTTGAATTCTCTGATCTTTGGTCAAGGTGGAGCCGACCCACTTCTGTGGCCCCCACAGGCCTCAGGCAGTTATCAATAAACTTGCCCATTGTTAGGTACCTCTGTTTTGTTTTTTGTTTTTTTTTTCCAGGGCCTACATCTTCACATAGAGCAGTGGTTGTCAGTCTATGCCATGACCCCTTTGGAGCCATGTATCTGATCCCCTGCAGAGAAGATATTTATATTACAATTCATAACTTTTACAAAGTTGCAGTTATGAAGGAGCAATAAAATCATTGTATGGTCTGAGCTCACTACAACATGGGGAACTGTATTAAAGGGTCAAAGTATTAGGAAGAAAGAAAACCACTAACAGAGAACCTTATAGTCTTGGATATTTTGCTATGGAAAACAGACTCTAGCGTTATTGTAGTAGATGATAACTTTACCAAATGGCAGTGTGTGGAGAGAAATAACAGGAGGCTAAGAGTAAGACTGAGGTCACAGACACAGCTGAGAAGCAAAGGACCCCACTGCAGAGGCTAACGCATGCTGCCCGGAAGAAGCATGAGCATCAGAAGCTATGACCTCCCCAACAGGGGCGTGTAGCACAAGATACAATAAAGGCAGAAATGGATAGAGGAAACAGGCTTGGTCAAGCAAGCCAAGATGGCTGATCTCTAAGAGAACCTAGTTAGTAGTAAGCATGACCAAGGACAACCAGACCTGGTCTGGCTGCAATAAGGATGAGAATGCTGGCAATCTGAAATTCCCAGGAGCCTGGTTTGGATAAGAGACCTAATATCTTTTGTAGATAATGTTGGAAAGATGGAGAAGTCGTGGTAAAAGGCCACAAAATGAGGCTCCCTAGAGGGGCTGAAGTCACCGGTGTGGAAGGTCAGAGGAGGTGATTAGCTGCACTCCTGTTTGCTGGCAACACCTGCTCATGCCCACTGCAATGGTGCAATGGTGCCTTCTCTCCAGGCAAGAAGAGTGGTAGCAGACAGGATTCTGCAGTAGCATTTATAGAAGTTGAAAAATGAAAAAAACTTAGATCTGAAGTTTAGATTCTTAAAACCTCTTAACTAAGCTCTTAGCAAGCATAGATGCTGCTAGGAGCAAAGGGAAAATAACCAGAGTAACTCGTGTGCCTCTTGGTCATTTGGACTCTTGTGGCAGCAGTGGTCGCTGGACTAAGGCTGGCCTGCACTCACATCTAGCCATGTCTTGCTCTGGTGGACAGGAAGTTAGCAGCAGTGAGGCTTGATTTAGAGACTATTTTATTGTGTCTCACTCAGCAGCCTCTGGCTGCGGTGTCAGGGGAGGGGATTCCTTTATTTAAAAACAGGCCCACAGGGAAGCTCCTAGGACACTGACGGATTTGGAGAGGAGCAAAGCTGGTTGAGGAGGAAGGAAGAGCAGGGTCTCTGTAAGGACACCACCGACTCCCTGCTCTTCTGTGAGGCGGTGGTGCTGTCACGGCTGCAGATTCTCTCACAGCAGACGGCACTAAGGTCTTGGCTAGCAGACTCCGGCCTGTGGGATTAATAAACCAAGGCACAGAAACCCTTCTCTTCTTTCACAGCTGGAGCTCTCCCCAGCATGACTGTTCCTCCTAATGCTGTAGGTATCTGTTTTTGAACTTGCTCCTTAGAGACATCAACAGGATTACTGTCTGTGATGGGTTTTCTCATTTCCTCTGTGTGCTGACTTAAGTTTCTGTGACAGCTCTTCTATTCCTCTCTTCAGATGGCAAAGCAGAGCCCGTCATGTGAGTGACTGGGGCGAGAGTTTACAGTGAGAGTGTTTAGGACATGGAACATTTCAGTGTTGTCTCATTGGCTACTAACTACCAGGGGGAAACAAATCCCTAAGGATCCCAAGCCTCTTTACCAGTACACAGAAGGATCAAACCGGTCTCCCTTTGAAGATTAGGAGTCTTCTGCAGCCCCCGCGTCATCATTAGATTATCATTCTGGTCATCGGTGACTTCAGTGCTGTGGGTCCTGGGACAAAGAAAGTGGATTAGAGCCAAAAGATATGGGTTTCAGTACCAGCTCTGCTTGGGAACCAGAGATCCATGGCCAGTGACTTTAAATCTAAACGTCAGCTTTCTTCTCTGAGTGGGATGACACCAAGCCACCTTCACAGCAGGCTGGTAAGATGTCCAGTGTGCTCTGTGAAGCATATCTGTCAGCCTCATGAGGCCTGTGACAGTAAGTAAGAATCACACTTAGTGCACAGAGGGGGGCCAGCTTGTTTCCTATCAGCTAGGCCACAGAAGAGCCTCCAAGCCCAGGCTGACGGCTTATGCTCACTTCTTTGCTCTGCAAGTAAATGGCTAGGAAAACAAATATGAACATTTCTACTCCCCCTCTTTTCAGCTCGTTGTGGGAATTTGGCTTAGAAGCTGTGTGTTCTTAGGTGATTTTCTCAGGCCTTCAGCCAGGTGTTAACAAGAAGACTTGCACCTGAAACAAAAGCCAGCAAGGGCAGGAGCTTCAAGTGTACTTTTTATCAAGACCCTAAGAGTACATACACATAGACAATGGCAGGGGGCATATCATAAAGGCCAAGAGCTAAAGGGAGAAGCCTGAATGGGACGCAGGAAGAGGCCTGTGAGTGCAGGCAGGCAGACTCACTGGCTTTGGAAGCTGTGACTGACCGAGACAGTGAACAGGACTGTGCTGGCAACCACCTGACTGCTGCTGGTATCACAGGAAACATTCGAGGAAGGTAGCTTGTTAGTACCTCCCCACCACGCCCCATTACTACACACTGCTCTGACAGGTGACAGAAGGAAACAGGATGCAAAAGCATCATAACCACACAGAGTTTTCTTAATCTCTTTGCTTCATTCCTCTACTTCTAGAAATGCCATGTTTGATTAGAAACTTGAGAATCTAAGCTCTAAACCTAAGGATTCCCTCCTTCCCATATTCAGCCCCTATAAATATGACTACAAGTCCCCGTTTTCTCTGACCCTGCCAGTCCTGAAAGCAGGCACAATGTGCGGGTATGACCACAGGTGCCAGCAGGTAGAGGGGGCTTGACCACTGATCTTGTGTGAAGGTACCCACATGACATCAGAAGCTGTTTAGCACTGAGGTCTTCGTAGTTGTCAGCAAGTTGGAAGTATTCACGACTACAGGTCTGTCCAGCACGTCTAAAGCCCACGCTCAGCATTGTCATCTGCAAATAAAACGCTTCCACTAAAACAGGATCAATCTTAAACACATCAGAAGGAACAACTCCTTTTGTGTGTAAACGATACCTACTTGTGTCAGATTTGCTCATTGCCCTTGCTCGCTGTCTCTACCTAGCTTCCTATGGCAGAGAAGCCAGGATCTCCGCTAGGGGCATAATGGGGCCTCTTGGGTAGTTTCTCCATAGTTTTTCAAAACGAGTTTCAAATCATTGTCCATTTACCCCAGTTCATTCCAGTATCTGCTAATACCCCTTAAGATGGTCTCTACACATGCAGTATGGGAAATTCATATTTCCCTGTTGTTAAAAATTCATCAGATTTCCAGATCCACCTGAAGGAACCAGATTCCCGTTTGCATCCTGCTCCCAGGGACGCTGTGAATATCAGCTATATGAAGCCTGAGAGACGCAGCCTGCGGGTGGAGAAATATGATATACTAATATCGTACAACAGGACATTATTTTAACACATGGCAAGGAACTGTGGCCATCCACCTGTTTCAGAACGACCTGAGCCTTGCCCTGGGGACAGCTCTTGGAGCCTGTCACCTGGAGCGGCTTACCTCTTCATTAGACACACAGAGAGCCCACAACTAGTAGACAAGTTTTGGATTTGTCACAATGCCACACTCCCCCAAATATAGAGTATCCAGATGATAAGAAACTTCCTGCAATTCCCCACTCTGGCTTTATTCCTCCTGTCTGCCCCGCAGCCCCCTACCCATGACAACAGAATTTTCATTTCCCTGTGGCTGGTTCCATGGTGGAAATGTAAGCATCCTTGAGCTTCTTCCCAGATCTTGCAGATTTTCTTAGGCCTGATTACCAACTTCTGCTTTCATGGAATTTTAACAATCATTCCAAACCTATCACATGAAAATAGAATTTAGTTGTAATTTTAAAAATGAGTAAAAGGGAGCCAGTGGCGCCTCTTCCTTCCTGTGAAGACTGCATTTTACTATTCCTTTGATAATAGTTTTTCATGAAAAATATCATAGTGTTGGCCACAACTGTACAGTATGTGGTTGTTACTACTGTTGTCTAGGTTTCCTGAGTTTTGTACCTGTGGTGCTAAGGTAAGAAGAAATACTTCCCAGAAACAGGAAGAGCTCTAAGAAGAAGAAAGGGGGTCTATGGGACAGGCTAAAAATGGTCCCTTGGTGGAAAGCTTCCCTAAGAAGAGTGGGTAGAGAAGATGTAAGCTGGAGAGGAGAGGTGCTGCGAAGTGTTGGCTTCTGCGCATGACAAATCCCGACGCACGAACTCACTGCAGCCGTGGTCAGCTGCGCACGATCAGGCCAACGCAGTCACTGCTGCAGCAGGCAGAACTAATTGGACTCAGTGAGTTACAAAAGCAGAACGCGTCCCCTTTCTTCTAACCTAAAAACAAACAAGCACACTCAGCTTAGCCAAGTCTGTTGGTGGGAAAACATCACTGACTCAGAGCCTCACTACCCACACAAGAGCAGGCAGGTGCCCATGGTCATCTGTCTAGGTCCCAGCACCGTGGCTTTTCTCACCATCTTTCCTGAAATGCTAAGCAATACCAACCTCTCTCTCTCTTTTTTTCTCTCTCTCCCTCTCTCTCTCTCTCTCTCTCTCTCTCTCTCTCTCTCTCTCTCTGCGTGTGTGCACTTGTGTGTCTGTATGTCTCTCTATATGTGTATCTCTGTGTGTCTATGTATGTATGTATATCTTTGTGTGTGTCTGTGTGTATATGTGTGGTTCTGTGTGTCTGTGTACTTGTCTACGTGTGTCTATGTGTGTGTGTATCAGTGTGTGTGCACATGTGTGTCTATGTATATGTATCCCTGTGTGTGCATGTGTGTTTTTCTATGTGTGTCTATGTGTGTGTATCTGTGTATGTGTATATGTCTATGTGTGTGTATCTGTGCATGTATGTGTGTACACGTGTGTGTTGCTCTTTTGATGAGAGAGTGAAAGTGATGGGAAGGGACGATGAATGACAACTTCATTTCCCATGTTCTCACAGGTTCCAGTTGACACACGTTCAGGAAATGAGACATCCTCGGAACTGCTCCTGAGGAGCGCTGGTTTGTTGCCCTGCAAGCCTCTTTGACTCACTTCATTGTTGGTAATATTGACTTTGTAACTATCAAGGAAGTATCCTGTTTGTTTTCTTGTCCGTGCTTGCTTTTAATTCTGGCCACTCACTGTGCCTTAGAACTTAATGTGTTTTTATAAGGAAAGCTCAAGCCCTTGTCTCATAGCTTTCCTCTGTTCTGATTAGAAGCGCTGGTGAGGAAGTGGTGTCCTGCCTTCACTGCGAGGCATTGAATGCCCAGCAATAAGTCACCAGGGCAGGGACATGATGTCAGAAGAAAGACTGTGAGCGGCAGGGGGATTGCCAAGGGGTACTGTTTGAGCAACCTCCCAAGAAGGAATTCTAGCAGAGCCCTGCTGTGGTTGGATATAGCTTGTCTCCCAGCGATTTATAAACATGGTCTTTTCTATAGTGGTGCTTAGGTTATGGGCCATTGACAAGGTGGAACCTAGTGGAAGGTGCTTGTTAATGGAGTTGATACTGTCTCTCTGGAGTATTCAGTTCCTATAGGCATGGCTTAGTTTCTGCTCTAAAGGCAAGGCTGAACCTTCCTCCTCCCTCACTGTGGCTGGTGACTTTCATGGGGAGGTGTGTACACAAATCTGTTCACCCCAGATAGAACACACAATTATAGACCGAAGAAAAGTGAAACAATAAATTAACTGGAGATTCTCACAGGAATGTGGGGGATTCAAAAAAACTATATCACCAAAAGCTCACCCACGACTGAGAACTATGGTCCCTGCATGATTTGCCTGGAGCGTCTCCTCTCCCCACCAATTCCCGTTCCTTATTTAACCTGAGGGCTGTGTGTCAGTCTTAAGCTTCTAAAATCTTCTTACTGGTGAGTTTTGTTTCCTTCCTAAGCCTTGTAAATTTCATTTACTTCCTGACATTTACTAGATCTCTGCGGTGCTTTGAAAGAGAAATAAATGCCCTCCACAGGTCCCGCCCTTCACATACTTGGTGCCTGGTTAGCGGCACTATTTGGAGAGGTTTAGGCGATTCAGCTTTGCTAGAGGAAGAACATCTCTGGGGTCAGGCTTTAAGATTAAACGCCTTGTCTATTTCCTGTTTGCTCTCTCTGCTTCTTGCTTGCTGTGGAGGATGTGAGTTTTCAGCTTTCTGGTGTCACTATACCTGGGAGAGGCCCAGGCTCACAGAGTCAGTGAGTCCACAGCCCTAGCATAACCCCCAGCAGCCCGACTCTGGGTCCAGAGCCAGAGAACAAGGCACTTTGTCCTCGAACCTAGAGCTGGAGAAAAGTCCCTGGGCCCTGAAACCAGGAAAAAGAATGGACTAAGTCCCTAGATTCAGAGCACACCAAAGATATTCACCCTGGTCACAAAATTAGAGTCAAAAGGGTAAAAAGAACCAAAGAAAGAAACACAGTTTAGCCCCAGAATCAGAGCCATCTCTGCCCTTGACACAAAGCCAGCCAATCCCTGAGCAGGTAAAACAGACCAATCACTGAGCCTCTAGAGGCAAGTAATTCCCTCAGTCAGTTAAAATTCCTCTCAGGCCTGAACATCCCCTTATATCATAGGGGGCAACCAATCCCAAGCCTGGGAGTCTGGAATTCTCCTCACCTCACCTGGGCAGCCAATCCTGAGCCCAGCGGCTTGGAATTCCCGAAGTCTCTTCCCTATATAAACCTGCTCATTTCGCTGCTCGGGTCTCTCCTGTTGCTGATGCCACTGTCGTCACTTCAGACAGATGGAGGGACCTGAGTTAACTCACAATAAAGACTTGGTACTTTTGCTTCGGATACAGTCTTGGGTGATGTTTTGGGGATCCAGATTTTGGGCGTAACACCTGCTCTGCTACTTGCTGCCACACCGCTGCTCTTCCATCATGAACTCTTACTGCTCTGGAACCAAAAGCCCCAAATAAGTGCATGGAGACTGAGTCTTCTCTCGGTTCCCATGGACATGGTGTTTATCACAGTAAATAGACTCCTTCCTCCCTTCAGGAGGACAGGACAGCAGGTTCCAGGTCAGGGAGAATAGCACTCTGTTTCTATCTACCTATCTATCATCTACCTACCTATCCCCGTGTCTCCATTTCTCTCCTGCCGTGAAGCCATCCACCACGTTTTAATGTAGATCAAAAGCCCTCACTAGAAGCTGAACAGGGTCACAGAGTGGTTGCCTGATTTTGTACTCTCAGCCTCTAAAATTGTTCGATAAGCAAATATTTTTTCTTCATACATTCTCCAGCATCCTATTTTGTTAGTCACAGAGTAAGATAAACCCTCTGACTTCAAAAGTTTTCAGATATTAACTTTACTTCCATCAAAACATGCTAATTCTGACCAAGCTTTACCTAACAAGCCACTACATCAAGCAGAAGAAAACCCACTCCTGTGATGTAATTAAACATGGTCTCAGTGTTCTCAAGCTGCAGGTCACAACCCTGTGTGCCTAAGCAGGGCAAAAGACCCTTTTACAGGAGTCACAAAAACCATCAGAAAACAGATACTGATGATCCATAACCATGGCAACATTACATCTATGAAACAGCAATGAAAATAATTTTATGATTGGGGTACTGACACCATGATGAACTGTGGGGCTACACTTTAGGAAGGTTGGGAGCCACTGCTCCCGAGTGAGAAGAGAATCTTTTTAAACTCCTGTATCCCATCGTCTTGAATCACTATAATGTCACCCATGGAAACGCAGTGCGTACCTGGTGGCAAGGAGGTTTTCAAAATCTTAGGGACAGAATGCAGAGAGACAGAGACAGAGGAGAGAGGTGGGGGAGGGAGGGAGGCTCATAAAATGGTTACTCCCAGGCCTTGCCTTCCTAAGGAATGAACAATGTTAAGAGGCCCAAATTTGATTTGGATTTTAGATTTCAAATTTAATATGACATATTAATAAAAGCAATGTGTGGTATCCACTCACATCACAGTTCTCAGAACAGTACAAGACTCAGTCATGAATGAATTTCAGTGTACTCAGGATCCTAACAGAAAGGGGGACGAAAATCAAAATGGGGGACAAGCAAAAGGGTAGCACGTCAAGCAAAGTTGTTTAGATTTGTGAAATAAATGGTACTGTTTAGGAGACATATCAGAGCCCACAACAAAGGCCCAGACTCTGAAAGAGAAAGGATGGCCTCTCTGCTCCATACTGTGCTGCAGGAAGCCTCAGTGGGGCCGAAGTTCCTGGAGCTGCAAGGGAAGCTGGAAGGCAGGGAACTGGACGCAAGTGTGCTGGTTTCTGGGCACTGCTCTCTGATTTCCTCATTCTGTTTCATGGACAAGCAGGCTTCAGCATGTGTTTAGCTAGGCTATTCTGGCAGGTGTGAGCCAAGTGAGCTGAGGAAGCAGTCAAGCTGAGCTTTGCTTCTCCATGTGGGTTAGTTGCAGCCGCTTGATTTCAGGCCAAGTTCCTCGCTTTAAAAAATTCCTATGCTTATTCTAAAGGGTCAACTGCATTTTCATAAAGATAAGAACATAGAGCTGAGCAAAATGAAAATAGCTACAGTATCATGCTCCTTGAAGTCTAGGTGTGCGGGGGACGAGCGCTCCGTAGCAGCTGTTACAGGGGAGGACACTGTTCATCAAACGCTTGTGTGTCAGCCAGTATCAACAGGTGTTGATGAGTGTATGGATGAGTGGATGAAAGGAAAATGGCTCGGGCGTTTACTAATATACGGACTAGTATGGAAGCTGACGCTTTTGGAGGTCGCAATAATTCCCCTCACCTGATGACTATTGTAAGTAGAATTCAAACTCAAATCCTTTTGTGATGAAGGGGAGATCCAAAGCAATGCTGGGAAGAATCACAGATAAATTTCAAAACAAAGCCATTGGGTGAAGATATCTCATTTTCTCCTCAGAATCCCCAAGTTCTCCCAATGAGTGCCCAATAATTTCTTCATTCATTTTCTCACATTACTCATCTCTTTAATCCTCAAAATTAGGGTTGAGATCAGTGGAAGTTTCCTCCCAAAGAGCCTTTAATTCCATAAAGAACGGGGAATGTTAACCCAGTCTTCTGATCTTTTTTAAAAACTCCAGACAGAAAAGAATATTGGCCCCAGTGGTAAAAACCCAGACAACTCCAGTTTTGATGGGACAGCTACCAAGAAGTTTAGATGCTTCCCTGAACTTGTCCAAACCTTGGGCGGTCTCCTGCTTTTCCGGAGGGAACATGCTTAGGGAATGATGAACCAAGTTTGAAACACATGGAGAGTACCCTCCTCAGGGACTCGTGGGTCTTGTCTGAGGTTAAGTCCCGATTGTACATCAAGCTGCCATGAAATCCGAACCATGCAGAAAGCATGGAAGTTGTATTAGCTGGAGTCTGCTGGCAGTCTCTGGTTAGTACAGACTGACTTTGTGTCAAATTCCACGCTATCTGCTTCATCTGTCTCGCTACATTTAGTCTTTACAAGGAGCCAACTGGGCACTAAAGCCAAAAAGAGGGATGAGGTCGCATGGTTATGCTGCTGGAGTTTGAACCAATGCTCTACCTCCAAAATGAGTGTGTCTCACTACACAGTGTCTCTTGACAAGCCCAGGAAGATCTGAACAAATAAGACATTTTTAAGTGGATTGGCATCCCAGCCTTCTCCGCGGACTGTTCTGGAAGTACCAGTGAAAACAGCAGCGCTGGTGGGCACCTCTGGTTCTATGTAGCCAGCATGGGTGAGGAAACCCTGGACAGAGGCTTGGGTCAAGGAATATGAATTCATGATCCCCCTGCCTGAAAACTCTGAGAACTCAGAAAACTCAGGGGAAAAAAAGCCTTGACAAGATAGGCTAAGATTGAAATTCATAGACGAGTTTAGAAATCAAATAAATCAAGAAGAGATTGATGCACAAGCCAATTGCACAAATACTAGAAGCCCTTACTGAGAGTCATCAGCTGTTGCCATGACTTGGGCCTGTCTAAAAGTGCAGCCTTTCACTAGAATTTAAGCTGAATGTTTGCTTTGGCGTCTGCTTTCTCAATGACTTGTTCTAATCAAAATGCTTTGATGCGATACCCAAGAGAAGTAATAACATGGTGGAAAAGCCAGAGAGCACTGCATTGCTTTAAAACCAGTGTGGGCGAAAACGCTGATCTTGGATTTGGTGGAGGGTTACCATAAAGAACCTTGTCTTACTGGAGAAGGAGCTTTGGGTTTTAGGTGGCTGTAAGTGTGTTCTAACATTGGCCTTCTAAGAGTGCATTTCCCCCAATGCCTCAGTCTTTCTGCAGCCAGTTTGACATCTAGAATGACATTTGGGGGAGGGAGAGTCTTTTTAACATCCCATACCTTACAAGTCAGGAAAGCCAATATTTTCCTGAGTTCAAACAGTATTTATAGGACTCAGGCCACATATTTTTTTCTCTAAGTCAATGTGTTTCCTTTCTGTTTTCTGTCAACTATCTACACACAGATCTGTGTACATTTAGTTATCTCAGTAAAAATCTAGCTGACCTAAGTTAGCCATTATCTTTTTGAAGTCCGTAGCAATAATAAATGATACTGGTTAATGTTTATCAAAATGTAATATTTACTAAAATATTACCATATGTAAAATATTCATAGGTGGAGCAGGGTTGGAAGCCCAGCCATGATGTTTTATCACCTGTATGACTATAGACAAGTTACATTTCAAGTCTCTAGTTTGCTTAGCTACAAATTGGCAATATTTGTTTGTCGTATTACTCAGTAGGAGAACATATGTTGTGTTTGTTAGCTAAGGTGGCCACAAAAAGTACCGAACAGTGGAGGTTTAAGAAACAGAACTTTTGTGCAGGGGGTGGTGGCACACAACTTTAATCCCAGCACTTGGGAGGCAAAGGCAGGTGGATTTCTGTGTGTTTGTGGCTACCTTGAGCTACAGATATAGTTCCAGGACAGTCAGGGCTGTTATACAGAGAAACTGTCTCGAAAAACAAAACAAAATAGAACAACAACAAAAAGTAACAGAAATTTTCTCATGATTCTGAAATTTGAAATTCAATACCAAGGTACTGACATAATTTGAGATAATCAGTTTTCTTCCTGTCTTTCATTGTTGTTGTTTGTTTGTTGTTTTGTGTGTGTGTGTGTGTGTGTGTTGTTTTAAATGTAAGATGTTACTACAAAGCCCAACAGTCATGGAACTATGACATAGCCAAGGCTACCCTCAAATTCATGATGTTTCACCCTCCTAAGTGCTAGGATTCCAAGTATGCACCACTGTGCCCAGGAGACCAAGGGATAGCTTCCATTGTCGTTTGCTGCCTTATTCTCCGGTTCTCTGTGTTTACTCATACTCTTTTCTCTGTGCATGCCGTTACCTCATTTCTTCTTATTTTCAGGACATGAGGCATGGGAGATGGAGCTCATCATGGCTACTCACATCTAGAAGATTTAATCCCTATGAGGATTAAAATTTTCAGATCCGTACAACAGGGCAGAGCATACCAGTGCATTCAATCATTTCTTTAAAGTCCCTCCCCCATCTTAATGGCTTATCCTTATACCCATAGTCTAGAGCATCTCTCCATCCTCAACAGAGAAACTTCTCTCTTCAGTTGATTCTGATTAATACAGAGATCACAACTGGTCAAGATGCTTAGAACAAGAACCTAGAATGCTCATCTCTGTGAGATATCAATGTCACATCTCATGCCCACAAGGTTTGGGAGTCATTTCAGCAGACAGAAGTGAAAGAATGTAAGAATTGAAGGCAACGGATGACAAGAGGAAACTGCTTTCCAGACTCTTCAGGGCAGCTCACCGTGTGACCTCCAAGTGACTGTCAGCATGCATGAGACGTATGCAACCCCAAGACGGATAGTATCGACATAGAGAGGGGAGGTTGACACCCAGCCTCATCCCCAGCTGAGGAGCTAGTAGTAATTGGTAGCTGTTAGGAGAGGTAGAGTCAGTGTTCTTTAAGGATGTGGCCCCTGATAGGTAGACCATGCCCCAATGGAAGGCCACATCTAAGAGTGTATAAGCAGAAGCACTTGGTGGGTTTGGTGGGTTTAAAGAAGGAGAGGAGTACACAAAGCTGGGTGGGCACGGAAGGGGTGTAGATCTGGGAGGAGTTGGAGAAGGGTGAATACATTGTATAAAATGTATAAAAGGGGTAAAATACATTGCATGAAATTCTCAGAGCTGATAAAAATAGTGACAAAGATGTTCCACCTCTGGGGCTGGAGAGATGGCTACACCATTAAGAGAACTGGCTATTCTTCCAGAGGACCAGGGTTCATTTCCCAGCAACCACATGGTGGTTCACAGTCATCTCTAGTTGGATCTGATGCCCTCTTCTGGCATAAAGGCATGTATGCAATAGAGCACTCATATACAGAAAATATATGAATAAATCTTTAAAAAAATTAATGTTCTACCTCAAAATACTTATTATGAGTTACTTGAGGATAGGACTTCCACATATGACTTTTGGAGAGGAATTTGATTCAGCCCTTATCCAGGTGAAATGTCTAGAAAACAAATGCATATTCTCCCTCCACCTGCACATTAGGGTCTTCAGTTGTGGCTTGAGTTCCTGCCCTGACTTCCCTCAGTGATGGACTGTGACCTCAATGGGTGAACCAAGCCAACTTTCCTCCCCAAGTCAACTATAACACCAAAGAAGACTGGAAAATGCTGAATCCATTTTGGAACTGGAGCCTGCTTTAGAGCAGTGGTTCCTTGCGGATGTCCTTTCTGGAGAGCTTGCGGGGGTCCTAGCATGCTGGCACACTGCTCCATACATCATAGATACACGTCTATGGAATGGATGATGCTCTGTAGCCCAGCCTGGCATTGTCCTTATTGAGACAATCAGGAGACAAAGTCACACTGCTGGAGGATACAGAGGACCCCAGCTGGCCCCTTTGTAACTTTTCCTTGAACACTTGAAGATTTGAGCAAGAGTTTTAGTTGTGTTAACCTAGCTGTGAAACAGTCTTTGGCAAAACAGACAACCAAAATTGGCGAAGTTCTGACGTCTTTTCTTCATCGGCCTCTCCACAAGAACAAGTGGGATGGCTGGCAGTGATGGTGGCAGGAACACACATTTTGAGGTGCTGCAGGCTGGAGAAGCCAGAGGCCACAGCGATCCTTCCTGGAAGCTGCCTTCCTCCCTTTTGTGTGACCTATCAGCTACCTTCTTAGTTACCTCAAGGCTAATTAAGTATGGCCTTGCTTTTCCCTCCAGGCTGAGAGGTGCTTTCTGGTGTCTCTTTGGATCTGCTCAGATTTAAGGAAAGGGCCTTGAGTTTTTGGTGGCCTGTCAGGAGCTGTGCTGAGTCCTGAACAGCATTGTCCCTGCTTAGCAGAAAAAAAAATACTAGAGCTCCCCCAAAATAATTAAACCTCTTTCCACAAACACTAATCTGTGTGAAGTTTTCTGGAATGAATTCTATAGATTACGTTCCAAAGATTAAGAGACAAAAACAGAACTTATTCATGTTCTCTCCACAAATAGCACAGGGAGTTTCTGGTGCAAGGAGAGAGCAAGAAGCAATCCTGTTGATGGTATCAGCTGGACAGTGACTCTAAGGGTCGCAGACCAACAAAAACAATAGCAGGGATGGACAGGGGAAAGTCAGGTTACACTCCACTAGACACATCACTTCATAACTTCAGACCAGTTCTGCTAAGCATCAAAGATAGGTTAACGGCTATGTGCACAAAGTTATCCGTTTAGCCAGAGCAACTTGGTGGGGCTTTCTGTGCAGAGCCTTGCAGCAAGGACTGGTGGTGAAGGGTGGATGGAAGGGCACAGGTGAAAGCTCAGTGAATAATTACTTCTAAATCCTCCACAATAGTCAGCGTTCATGCCCACCAACAGATTGATGGATAAAGAAAATGTGGCACATATACACAAGAGAATTCCACTCGGATGTGAAGACTAGAATTAAGGGAGTATTTGCAGGGGAAGAATGGAACTGGATGTAATTGTGTCAAATGAAGCAAGAGAGACTCAGAATGACAGATACAGCATGTTTTCTCTCATATCTGCAATCTATAATGTGTATATGTGTGTGCATGTGTGTATATGTGTGTGAAGCATATGTGTATGTGCACGCATATAGGTATGTGTGTGCAGATGTGTATATGTATATGTGTCTATGTGTGTGCAAATGTGTGTGCATTTGTGTATGTATGTGAGTGTTCGTAGGTCATGAAAGTGGAAAAAAGACCATGAGAAGGAGGAAGGGTCTTGAGGAGAAGAAGGGAGACAGGGGAGGTAATGGGACATACGATTTACACAGGCAGAAAGGGGACTAACTGGAGTGATACCAGAAGAGGAAGAAAGAGCATACAGAGGAAGGCAGTGGACAGGGAGAAAATAAAAACAATATACAATAAATATGTATGTGTGAAAATGTCACAACAAAACTCATTACTCCGCTAAACAAATGTTGCAAACAGGAACTGAAGAGATGGCTCAGTGGTTAATAGCCCTTGTCGCTCTTGCAGAAGACCTGGGTTTGGTTCCCAGCACCTACATCAAGACTCTCACAATCTTTATCTCCTTTATCTCCATTCTAGGGGAATCCATCATCCCCTTCTGGCTCTGGTAGGCATTGCATGTGTGTAGTGTGCATAAGCAAGCACATGTACATACCTATAAATTTAATTATTTTTTTAGTTAAAAAATAAAACACCCAGCCATTTTCTTGTAAAACATTTTTTATAAATGTTCATCGACTGAGGGCAATGATTGCAGAAGGAGGAAATATTGGGCTTGGGACATTTTAAATGTATGTATCAAATCATTTAAATAATACTGAGAATATTTTTAAAATGCTTTCTACCAATAGACTACTGAATGAGCAACAGAGGTCCAAGGACCTAGGACAAAGGAATCGGCACAGGATGACATGCTCGCCCCACCCTGACTCAGGAGGCCCTGATAAGCATCCACAAAGGTGAATGAAACTCCTGGAGCATCTGAGACTTCCAACATGGAAACAGGGGAGGAGCCACATGTCAGCTGGGCTAGGGAAAGGCCACACAAAAGGGGCTGCATGGGAACTGTAGGAGACAGCCTGGGGACATGCTAACAAACATGCTTATCATGTGGGAAACCTCAGTGGTTTCCGTGGTTGGCTGGAAGTGAGCTCCCATTAGTTACACTGAATTCAAGCTGAGCTTCAGACACAACAGGCAACTTAGTAAGCCACTTTGGTCCTCGCAAGCCCTTGGGTCAGAGCCTGACTGGAATTTTGCCACAGGATTTCACATCAGGCCTTGGAAAACTGCAGTTGAATTTCTGGAAGACAAGCTACATAAAGGAATAGAGCGATTTTGATCTAATTTTGAAAGACCCTGAATTTTGTAAGAGGAGCGGGGTGCATTTTGTCTCAAAAGGGATGCTTTGTGACTAAAACTGGCTGATAGTATTGACCACTCCCATCTCAAGTGCAGGCTTGGGAGCTGAGTGGATTATTACCATTAACAGAAATAGTCTTTTTAAGCTAATGCACTGGTCTGAATTCTGAGCCGTATGGAGCTCTCCTTTAACAAAGGTGGCCAAGAGCAATCAGTACTTCAGAAACTCCAGGGATAGAAACTGTAGATGACAGGTCAAATCATCAGTCTTCAGCAAGCTGTTGAATGTCTTAGGGAACCAGGCACACCCACGCTAGAATGGAAGACTATGCCAGATTCAGGGAAAATCACAGGTGCATGCTTTCAATAATTGTGGTAGAAGTAAAGTTGGGAGGGGATGCTGAGGACGGCAGGAGAGAAAATAGGGATGGCTAAGACGGCAGACAGGAGACAAACGGGAACAAATACATTCTCTCTCTCTCTGTCTCTCTGTCTCTCTGTCTCTCTGTCTCTCTCTCTGTCTCTCTCTCTGTCTCTCTCTCTCTCTCCCTCTCTCTCTTTCTCCTCTGTCTCTACAACATGGCTTGGACACCCAGGTCTGGCCACAAAGCATTGAGGCAGCAGTGAGGCCTCATACCCTTGTCCCAGCCCATGGGTCCCTGAATCTGGGCACACAACAGTGAGACTTTGCATCCTTGTCCATCCTTGTCCCAGCCCATGGGTACCTGAATCTGGGCACACAACAGTGAGACTTTGCATCCTTGTCGCAGCCCATGGGCAAAGGAGGGAAGCTCTGGCCTCAGTGCTTTAAGCTCCGGGTTCATAGGGTGGCAGTTTCTATTTGTATCCTCTTCAATGACAAGGAATGTGACCTCATCTACGATGATGGAAATAATAAAACATCTCAGAAAAGAAAGGGGCTCCTGACGATGCAGAGACTTGTATGTCATCCAAGGTCTGCAGAGAGCAGCAGGGCTTGGAACACTAAAATCGTGTTTGCTCACATGCCTCTGAGTAATTTAAGGAGGGGAAAATGCTCAGAAAATTATTGATTAGATGCCAATTCACATAACTCTCTTTGTCTGCTTTTTATTATCAGTATTTCTTTAAAAGGCTAGTAGATCCCGGTCTTGACAAGCATGAAGCCAGGAGGTGGGCTCAAATCCAGTGTTTTCATTTTCTCAGCCCTCCAGAGGCAATGATTAGCTCTTAATACCGAGTGCACAAACCACACTCACTGTGTGAACTCTCCGAGAGGGCTCCCTGCACAAGGGAGCTCCCCACATAAGCAGGAGAGAGAAGCCTTATTGGAAGGTTGTAAAAGGAGGGGGTACTTGACTTATTATGGAGGAGTTGCCTTATTCTGAGCAGTTCTCAATCTGTCCTCCCTTGGGGATAGGAAACCTGAGAAGATTGCATTGATTTAATTCCTTTTCTAAGAATAGCCGAGTTGGGGTGGTGAGGAGCGAGCAAAATCCACCACTGAGCAAACATCTGCAAACTGAGCGAAGAGGCCTGAAACTTAGGTCATAGTTGGGAGAGCTGAGGTTCCTTCCTCCACATCTCATAAACTATAAATGAACTTTGATGAAACGAGCCAATCAACAGATGCTTTTCCACAGGTCATATGACCTCAAACTAAGAACAAGGAGTCAAACAGGATGCAAAGTTGCTTCCGGCCATAAGTTCAGGGTGACGCATCTGAGATGTCACCCAGGTTGGCACATCTGGACACGTGTCTTTAGAAGAGCATTGCACCGCCACGGCTTCCTACTCAGCAACCGCACCGTGTGCTCAGTAGCCTCATCCTGCAGGCACAGGCGCAGACTTCTTTCCTTAAGGGTCTAGTCGCCACAACTTCGCTCGTTAGATCTTGCTGCTGCCTGCCCCTTCTGCTTCCTGTCACCTTTGAGGAACTGTTCCACACGGTCTCTCTTCGTGATGTCCTCTGCCCAAGCATATGGAGCCTCAGAAAGCGGGAAAAGAAGCAAACGTTACTCCCCTTAAGTTGTTTTCTGTCAGGTATTTGCCCACAGTGAGAAAAATTTTTAACTGATTCACTAAATAAAAGTGCCTCTCAAGCCTTTTGTCCCCGGATCATTGGGCTACCAGGCGGCCCTGTGTAGGTGCTGAGGAGTTCCATCTGGACGGGTGAGTGTGTGCTATCCAGGGGTGGATTGTCCCGGAAGAGAGCACAAACCCCCCTCCCCTAGCTCCTTCTGCAGGGCTGTCTTTCTTACACACGACCCCCCCCCCAAGTCTGCATTTTCTGCAAGGTCCTTTGCTCAGGAACAGTTTTCTGCTCCTACACTAAGGCTACCCACCCAGAGCAGTGAGAGCCTGCCTACTGGGCAGGCCTCAAGGACCCCCAAAAGGGAGCAAGAGCACCTTCAGCTTTTGCGGCAGGGTGTCCTGTGTTCTACTCGTCCCCGCCCTGCCCCCCAAGTTCTCCCTTTTGTCCGCGGGTCATTGGACTACCAGGCGTCCATGTTTTGGTGCTGAGGAATTCCATCTGGACGGGAACCGTTCCTGCTTCTACACTGAAGAGATACACCCAGAGAGTCAGTCACAGCAAAGACTGGACCAAGACACCAGACCTCTCCTGGCTCCATTTGAAGGAAGAGATGGGAAGGAGCCAATGCAAGAATTCCTCCAACAACCTGAAAGGCAACAGGACATCACCAGAATCCAGGGATCCCGGAATAAGAATTGTACACCCTACTCCAGAAGAATTAGAAGAAATCAACTCAAAAGTGAATTATATGAAAATAATAGAAGACTTTAAACAGGAGGTGAAAAACTGCCATAAACAATTAGAGATTACAAACAAAAAGGTAGAGGAAATGAATAAATCACTCAAAGATACCCAAGAAAACCAAGAGAAACAAGAAAAAGCAATCAAACAGTGGTTCAAGACTTGAAGAATGAAATGGAAGTAATGAAGAAAACACAAACCGATGGAAGGATGGAGATGGAAAAGCTGGGTAAATGAACAGGA
>NC_022020.1:5252801-5263399 GCF_000317375.1 Microtus ochrogaster
TTCACTGTGTGTGTGTGTGTGTGTGTGTGTGTGTGTGTGTGTGTGTGTGTGTAGGAGGAGACAGATAAATGCCTATGTAGAGTCAGAACATAGCCTCTAGCAAAAATGTGAATAGAAATGGGAATGTATATGGTCCAGGTATTAAAAGAATAATAAATGGATCATCTATTGCCTCAAGGTACATATCCACATTGTTTGCATTTGGGTTCATCTATACTCCCTGGGAGCCAAACACAGTAAATACTATTTAACCTCATGAAGGTTAGGTGAGGCAGGCAATATAAATTGGTCTTTTCCATTCCATTCTGATAGGAGAAACACGATGGTGATGAGTTTCCTGTTACTGTAAAATAGATGTGATAATGAGCTCATAAAGAGAGAATGTAGCTTGAAATACCTCCATCCCTCTGGCCCCACTGGACCAGTTTTTCTCCACATGTCTGTTCCTGAAGCTGCTTATGAAATAATATTAAGCCACTCTGAGGCTTAATATTAATTACATACTCTTTGGCCCATTAGCTCAGACTTCTTACTAACTGACTTTCACATCTTAAATTAATCCATTTTTTCTTTCTTTCTTTCTTTCTTTCTTTCTTTCTTTCTTTTTTTCTGGTTTTTCAAGACAAGGTTTCTCTGTTGCTTTGGAGCCTGTCCTGGAACTAGCTCTTGTAAACCAGGCTGGCCTTGAACTCACAGGATCTGCCTTCCTCTGCCTCCCGAGTGCTGGGATTAAAGGTGTGTGCCACCACCACCTGGCAAATTTTTAACCCATTTTTATTATTTTATATTTTAGCAAAAGGCTCATGGTCTGTTACCTCACATCTTGCTTCCTTGGTGGTTGCTGGTATCTGTATGACTTCACATTCTTTTCCCCTGCATTTAGTTTAGTTTTTCCACCTAGCTATATTCTGCCCTGCCATAGACCACAACAGCGTTGTTATCAACCAGGGGATATAAAACATATTCACAGCATACAGAGGGGAATCCCATATCAGAATAACTTTTGGCTCACAGTTTCAAAGGTTCCATCCTATAAAGGCTGACCCTGTTGCTTTGGACCTGTGTGGAGGCAAGACTCAGGACAAGAGTATATGCCAGAACAAAACCATCATCTCATGGCTGGGATGGGAAAGACAGAAGTCAGAGGGGCCAAGGTTTCTACTTACCCCTCAGGGGACACTCACAAGCCTCTAGCAAAAATTTATACCTCTCAAGCATGCCAAGATGAGAACCAAGTTTTAATACATGGGCCTTCTTTGGGACATTTAAGACCTAAGCTATAACAGATGTCACAAATAGTCACCACCCCAAGAAGATCTCCTGCATTCTCTGTTTACTATCTCTCTCTCTGAGTGTGTGTGTGTGGTGTGTGTGTGTGTGTGTGTGTGTGTGTGTGTGTGGTGTGTGTGTGTGTGTGTGTGTGTGTGTGTGTGTGTGTGTGTGTGTGTGGTGCTCCTGGGGATCAAATCTAGGGCCATGTGCACCCTTGATCTGTATTCTTTCACTGGGTCACCCCTCCCCTTGTTCCCCAAATATTTTCATTTTTAAATGAAGGCCACATATATTTGAGCCTTAGCAACTTAATTGCTACGAAGAAAGTCATGTAGTAAAACACATCCATTATTGTCCTTTGTTTTTCTGCTTAGTCTACTGTTTTCCCATTGGCTCTGATAACCAGAGTACTTTGCCAGGCCCCCTTGGTCACTCAAGGGAATGCGAATTTTTCAAAGGCTGAACGAGAGTTTAGAGAGGCAGTCAACAAAGTTAGACTACATAGCATGCCGACTATCAGCTCTGCTGTTCGGATGCTTTATGCAGGTTTGTTCCCTGGCAGGATCTCACCTGTCGTCCACTCAGACTCTTAAACGGCTAGTTTCCCCAGCTCTAGGTAGAACTCCCACTAGATCAGCCTGGCTTCACGAGCAGCCAGATTCCGAGTGAGTTTCTTCTTCATGGAAAACGTGACAACGTTCTTCTGAGAGAACTTAGGCCATCCAGGTTCTCCCCTATCAGCATTCCTAAGCCTCCCAGAAGATACTGAGCACGGCCGCCATAGCCATCTGCCTTGGCCTTCTCCTCCTCCACCTCTTCCTCCATTGCTTGTTCTTAATCCTCTTTCTCCCTCCTCTTCTTAGCCTCATTCTCCTTTTTTTCTTTTAACTTTCTGTTTTTGTGATATAGAATTTCACTATATATTCTGTAGGCCAGGCTAGTCCAGTGTAGCCTTAAATTCATAATCCTTCTTCTACCTCTGCCTCCCAAATGTTAGGATTATAATGTGTACCACACTCAGATGTAACGATGTCTCATATAAAGTATGTATACTTTTTATTAAGGCCAATTAAATAGACCCAGTGAGGATCTGTCATTGTCTATGTGGACACCTTGACTGGATGACAAAACCCCATAAAACAACCAGAGCTGGACCTGGTCTAGGGATGAGTTTTGGAAGGAAACGAGAAATCTTGAGGAATTCCCAGTCTCCCCCAGTTCTTGTCATTGCAATGTGTTCTCAGAAGCAGCTAGGTGTTAAGAAAAGTTAGTTACTTATAGTAAGACAAACAGTAAAGCAGCCTGATGGTTAAAAAACAAAAACAATTTCCTTGTGCATCTTAGATCCCTCAGAGTAGATTAAAAAAAGGAGTTTACTAACTAGTCAGAAGCTTCTCCACTCTGGCTGTCTGGAAAGCCATGTTTTGTTAGTTCTAATATATGTATGTCAGCCATAAGGGTATCTAATTGTGCAAGACAATAAAATCTATGCATGTTTTCTGTTTGGGGGAAATCCTGCATGGGTGTATTAGGGTCATAAAAATTACTAATGTGTTTTCTCATGGCTCTGGGCCATCACATAGCCCTGTGCAGTGGTACAGCTCTCAGCCCATAATCACTAACAAATGTATTCCACAAGCAGATGAGCTGTTACAGGAGAAAGTGTGAGGGGTGCGAGCCTGAGCCCTAGTGTCAGCCCTGGAGCAGGTCTCTGCACAGTTGAGGACCCAAGAGGCCACACAAATGAAATGACAATGTGTTGGGGGTGGGAGAGGGGGATACCAAGGGGATGAGGTCACTTCCAATGGACATTCAGTTTCCTTCCTCTGGGTGGGAAATTAGAAAAGGCTTTAGACTGAAGTGCTGTCTGGAGAAAAGAGGAAATGGGAGCTGTGGGTCAGGTAGGGTGAAGTGTGGGAATCCCCATCAGGAGACAAGTGACATCAGTGGATATTCCAGAGGAGGGGATGGCCAGAAGCAACCATGGAGCCATCCTTGTATTAGTGACAAGTGAAGCACAGGCTGAGCAAGGAGGCAGATGTCAGGGTCCCATCCAGTTGTGTCTCCAGGTCTAGCTCAGAAGGGTGGGATTTTGCCTAAAGTGCTTCAGAGACCAGTCCTCCGAAAACATGTGTTTTGTTTTTCCTCTAGTCAGGAATGTTTGGACTGTAAACAGTGACCTTCCAAGACTGGACTTCCTTTGAAAACAGGAATATTTCCAGAATTCTTTGAGATGGGAACAGTTGTCCATAGTATGGGAAGATACAAAGCCAGATTGTGGAGTAGAGATGCCCAAGTTAAAATTCCTGTCCCCACCTCTCCCTCGCTCACTGTGGAGTTATTCCTGCTCCATAAACCTGTGTTCCCATCAGAAAGTTTCATCTGTGGTAAAATAAATAAATAAATAAATCCAAAAGTCTCTTCACAACCTTTCACCAACAATTTCCAGGTCTTCTCTCTCCGACACAAACTTCTCCTTCAAGTTCTAGCTTCATGCATTTTCTCCATGTCCTGAAACAATCTCCAAATCAGATGTCCACAAGTGAGCTCATCATTTTAAAGACTGCTACCACCACAGACCTCTTTCTAGTCAGCTGAAGGCGCTGGGCCTGTTAACAGGACTTTAAGTTGGCTCCTCTGGGTCCAGATCCCAGCACTAAGGTCAGATATACCCCTCATTCTTCTGAGACCACCTATTCAGCTTTCTAGTTAACCCCACACCCTTTTTAGGCATGGCATTACTTCTGTCAGTTTCACTGCCCATGTCTGTAACCATGGCACCTCCTCTCCACACTATCCAGAGAGAACTTTGGAAAAAGCAATTTAACCTGTCTTGCTCCTATGATAATTCATTTATGTTATCAGCTTCAATGGACTGGAATCACCCAGGAGTCCCTCTGGGCAAGTCAGTGAGGAGGAAAGATCCACCTGGAACATAGGTGGCGGCCATCGGTGGGCTCGGGTCCTTGAATGAATAGGCCGAGTACCAGCGCCTCCTCGCTCATGCTTTTCAACTGAACACGGGAGGACCCTTCCTTCATGTTTTCACTACCACAGTGGACCAACCCTCAAGCTGGGAGCCAAAATGCACTCGTTCTTCTGTAAGTTGATTTCATCAACTCTCATTGTCAGAGCAATGAAAAAGGTCATTAAAACAACTCAGCTTCCAAGATCAAATGGCTTTCTACCGCCTTCATGGTGTTTCTCACCCCGGCTTACAGTACACTCTTCACGTGGGCCTCCTTAAACTCTGCCTCATTTGTTCTGTTCCCACAGCTCCTGCCTCTGAATGTCTCTCCATAGAAAGATCTCTATTCTGCATAGACTCTGTGTCTGGAATCCACTCTTCTCCCTATCGCCTTCATCTCCCTCGGCTAATTACTGCCCATCCTCCCACTACAAATCAGGTTTAACTCCCCCCCCCTCACCGACACACACACCCGACCATGCTCAGTGCCTCACGGCTAGGTAGGCACCTCTCTTACCTGCTGTAACGGTCTCCCCAGCACTCTCAAACAGGCCTCCTCACACTGAACTTTACAGTTTCTTCCCCTGGTTAACGGACATGTGGAAAGAGCCAGAAGCTCCAGGCTTTAGGTGGATGCTGTTTCCCAGGGCAGACAGACCAGGAAAAGTCGTGTAGCTCAGATGGATGTGGTGGAAGACAGAAATCAAAGCAGAATCATGAGATGAGGTACTGCTGGTCCTCGGGAATGATAGAGGGCTCCTCTCTGTTCCTCTTGGCTGCCCCTGGTTTATTTTCCTTTATCTAGATTTAAGTTTCTGACTTACACCAGCTCTTCTTCTCCTTGAAAAACTCATCATTTCTTCAGGACTTATTTGCAAGACTTGAGTTTCTTTCTGATTTTGTCTGAGAAGGCTTTTACTTTTCACTTGAAAAGTAAGACTATTTTTTAGAGCAGTTTGGGGTTTAAAGGAAAATTGAGCAAAAAAGCAAAGTTGTCACGAAACCCAGTCCCCCAGCACACACACACACACACACACACACACACACACACACACACTGTTGTAGCATACTGCATTCTACAGTACATGGGTTACAACTGCCACACTGAAGTAGAAATATTATTACTTGCAGACTCAACAAGAGTCTCCAGAGCAAGACCGGCTAAGTGAGACGGTTTAGATTCAGTTCAGATACCTGCCTGTAAAAGACTAAGGTGGGATGTGACGAAGGCTCCTGGGGTCAACCTCGAGTCTCCTTATGAACACCTGCACACAGAGTGTGCCCCCCACACCCCAATGAACAAACGCAGCTCCCCCACTCCCAATCAAACCAACAGACAGGCAGAATGTAAATGAACATTGGCAAATAAACGCAATGTGCCCTAAGCAGCCGCGCCCTTCGCATGCCTGCTCCCGCACACAGTTTGGTCACCATCTACAGGATGCAGTGACGTCGCATTGCATCTCTCGGTGATGTGCTCCAATCTCCACTTCCCTGAAGCGCATCCTTCTCCCTGTTTACTTCTCATCTTCACACTTTCTTTAGTAAGTGTGTATTAGTGTCTTTTATCTAGTTTTTAGTTCAGTTTGTTCTTTCACTATTGGCTTTTAAGTGTTTTTTGTTTGTGTGTTTGGTACTGGTCCTTCACCAGTGTTAGGCAAGTACAGTCCCAACACTTCAAATATTTCCTTCTCCTCTATTTTTGACTGAATTAGTCCTGACTAGAAAGCCCACAAGATTTTTATTTTCATTTCTCTTTGGAGTGTGTTGTTTTATTTCTCTAGCTTCTTTCAATGGTTCTTTGTTTTTGCTGTTGTTTTCCAATTTGAACAGGAAATGCTATCATAGATAGTTTTATTTAAACAATTTTACTATCGTATATTAATTAGACAAAATACTGAATTTCACTGATATATTCACCCTCCTCATTATGCTCTGTGTCCTCTCTGATCATACACTTTATTTATTTATCTAGTTTACATCTGACCAAAGTTTCCCCTCCCTCCTCCCCTTCTACTCTCTCCCCACAGACATATCCAATGCACTCCTCTGTTTCTGTTCAGAAAAGGGAAGGCATATTAAGTTTAGGTAAGATTTAGAACCTCCCTTGTATTAATGCTGGGCGAGGCAATTCAGTAATAAGTTCCCAAGAGCCAGCCAAAGAATTGGGAGATCCCCTGCTCCCAATGCTAGGAGTCCCACACGTAGACCAAGCTACACAACTGTCACATTTGTAAAGGTCCTAGGTTGCTCCCATGCACGCTCCCTGGTTGTTGGTTTAGTGAGTTCCTATGAGCCAGGTTGGTTGTTTCTGTGGGTTTTCTTGTGATATCCTTGACCCCTCTAGCATCTAGAATCCTTCCTCCCTCTCTTCAGCAGGATTCCCTGAACTCATCCTAATGTTTGCTTGTGTGTCTGCATCTGCTTCCATCAGTTTCTGGATGAAGGCTCTGGGAGGAAAATTGGGGTAGTCACCAATCTGGTCACAGGAGATGGCCAGTTCTGGTTACATATCCACCATGGCTCAGAGTCTTAGCTGGGGTCGTTCTTATAGATTCCTGGGAGTTCCCCTTGCATCAGTTTCTACCTGACTCCAAAAGCGCCCCTTTTCAGTCATCTCTTTCCCTCCTTCAGGACTCTCCCTCTTCAGCCGCCCCTCAACCCAGTCCCTCAGGTTCCCACCCTCACCCTCCCACAGCCCACACAGGAAGTCTGTTTCATTCCCCCTTTTCAGGGCGTACCATGTGTGCCCCACCTTAGGACCTCCTCGTTATCTAACCTCTCAGGGTTTGAAATCACAACGACTCTGATATTCTATGTTACACCTATCAGAATGCTTAAGATCAAAACCACAAATGACAACGTAAGCAGGAAAGGATGTGGAACAAGGCGAACTCATTAGCATTGCAAACTTGTACAAAACTCTGGAAATCGGTATGGCCGTTTCTCAGAAAATTCAGAGTCAACCTACCTTAAGATCCAGCTATACTATTCTTGTGCATATACCTAAAGGATGTTCCATCATACCACAAGGATATTTGCTGAACTATGTTCATAGCAGCTTTATTCATGATAGCCAGAACCTGGAAACAACCTAGATGTCCTTCAACTGAAGAAATGATAAAGAAAATGTGGTACATTTACACAATGGAGTACTACTCCGCAATAAAAAACAGTGAAGTCTTATAATTTGCAGGCAACTGGATAGAACTAGAAAAAAAAAAACATTCTGAGTGAGATAATTCAGAATCAGAAAGACAAACATGGCATGTGCTCACTCCTAATGAGTACTAGTTGCAAGGTAAAGGACAGCCATCCACTGTTTAAAATGGACCTATTGCTGCTTTGAGATCCCATGACTTGATACCATCTCTACTTTGTTTCTGCTTCCTTTCTTCGGCCATCATAAGTCTGCGTTTCTCAACTTTTGGAATTATCTCACACTTCTTGGTTGTTCTGTTATTTTAATATTATTATGCTTCTCCATATGTCTGCTTGTGGCATTTCTGTGATCATATATCTATAGGCTCTATGCTTTTGATTGTATGCCAAATTTCTTCCCTTATTGATGCCCAGCATACTAAAGAACCTGTTCAAAGTGTTCCTCGTGCTACTACACAGTTGTAATTTCTAGTTCTTTTTTTTTAGTCCTTTCTTAGAGTTCTCATCTCTAAATTGCAGTGTTCATTCATGCCACCTTTGGAGGCCTCACAGAAAACAGTCTTTACACTCTGTCTTCTCATGCCAGCCCCATCTGTGAGATGTAGGTCTGCTTCTGGCTCTCATTTTGTTTGTCTGGGTTGCGTTTTTCTCACCTTGCAACATTTTAGTGTAAGCCTGGATATAATGGATCATCAGTGTTGTGTTGAGTTAGTCCAATTAGCAGTCCTGGTTTTAGGTTTGAGTTAGTCTGGTTAGCAGTCCATGGTGTGAAGTTTGATGTTAGTCTGGTCGGCAGTTGGTGGTGTTTGGTAGGTTTGAGTTAGTCTGGTTAGCAGTTGGTGATGTTGGCCCTCAGGGCCAAGCAAAGACATTGTTCAGTCAGTAAAAGAGGAAGTCGGGGAGAATGGGGTGCCCCTGGAGCCAAGCAAGGGCACTGTTTAAGAGAAAGGACTGATCAACTATGTCCATGGTTCAGATGATTCATGGAAAACGAGGGCTAAGGACTGATCCATGGATTTTGCACCAGAGGCATGGGTGACTCGAACAATCTCAGCACCTTGCTTTCTCCCAGGCACTACTTTAAGAAAGAAGAAAATTATTGAATGTGTTCCACATAGAGAGGAGGAACGGGGTGATTTCCAAAGACTGACACCTTTTCAGTAAGTTCTCTAGAGGGTCATGACATAACATTGACCTTACCCTGTTTTGTGTTTACACCACGGTTTGTGATTGTGGTCCAGTTGTGAATGATTTCAGGAAGAGGGTTCATGTCTTGAACCAATGCCCAACACACCTTATCATCTCATTAAGAGCATCAAAATAATAGCTATCACTAAAAGCTTATCAGAAGATGGGCATAGCTCAGTTGGCAAAGTGTCTGTCATGTAGGGAGGTCATGAGTTTGGATCCCTAGAACCCATAAAAGGCTAGATGTGGTGGTGACTCCTATACTCCTAGCACCGAGGAGGTGGAGACAAAAGGCTTGCTGGGACTTTGTTGGCCAACTAGTCTGGCCAATCAGTGATCTCCCACAGTCAGTATGAGACCCTGTGTCTGAAGGTAAGAGGAAAAAGAATTAAGAAACACGTACCATCAACCTATTACCTCCACCACACAAGTACATGTGCACACATCTGCGCAGTACTTACTCACTTGAACACATACCAAAAATAAATAAATAAATGAAGACACTAAAATATCAAAGCCTGGAAAACTTTAGCCAAGGGAGCCATGCAAAAACACTGGATCGGCTGCAAAGAAAAGCCGTCTTCCACAGCTATCTATATGCTATGGAAACTCTAAATTTCAATAAAGAGGAAAATTGCTTGATGCATGCAAAGACGGATTCGGAGCTCCACATGCTTGGAGTATGAGAAGAGCGCAAGCAGCTGCAGCCTTTCGAACACAGGCAGCCGTGAGTTGAAAGTAGGATGCCCGCTGCTATGCAGCAGCTCTCCCGACTGCGCTAACCACGTAGCCACACCTGCTTACTGATCAGCTCTACCTGACTGCGCTACCCACATCTGCTTACTGACCAGCTCTCCCCAACTGTGCTAACCATTCCGCAGTCACTTCTACTTACTGACTGAGTAGAAGGCTTTAAGAAAATTGAACTGCTCATTCATGTTCAGTTAAGGAAGTAAGTTTAACTGAAATCTTCAAGATAAACAGATAAGAGAAACAGTCAAATGAGCCTTACAACGCTTGACCTGTGTGCCTTGCAGGGTTAAGTCAGAGCCAGCGTTGCTCTGGTGTCTTGGTATCCAATGCCCTTATCAGAGGCTTCCAACAAATTAATCACAGACCTTTGTTTGCTACTGCCAATCACTGGCTTCTGGGGTTTCCCCAAACAATGCTTTATCCTTTGTAAGAGCCCATGTTTCTTGATTGTACGTACTTTGGGATATCCTCCATGAATCCATGTGTCCCAACAAAGGCCAGTTTTTTTTTTTCCAGAAGAAGATTACATTTTAAAAATGTGTATCCATGTTTTTATTGTACTGAGCAATACGTGTGTTAGTGAGCAGTGCGGCAGAGGTCAGAGGAGAACTTGGGCAGCCGGGGTCTCTTTATACTGCATGGCTCACAGGTTTGTGCGTAACTCACAGGCTCCAACTTTTATTTTCATCGTTTTTCCTACCCCAAAAGGATAAGTTTGATCTTGATTATATCAATAACAACAACAACAGAAATCACAAACAGACACAGACATTGAGAGGTTAAGAGTGGTGGATGCTTAGTAAAAGATTCCTTGGCTCATGTTACGTAGTCACATTCAAGAGAAGTGTTTATTACAGCAGTGATCTTCTGTAATGGCCTTGATAATGAGACTTGGAAAAACAAACTGCTAAATACTAAACCAAGAAACCATTTTTGATTTTCTATTCTGTGAGAATTAGTAAAACAAACATTGCAGGCCTAACACAATAGAGGTGTGTGTTTGGAAATAGCCTGCTCCTCCCCCCCCCACCCCCACCCTACAGTTAGTAACCCAAAACCTGTACTGGAAATCCTGGGTTGGAGCAGAAATTCCAAAATAAACTTGGTCTTTAGAGTCTGACAAGAATGGGTGAAGCTCCGAGAGCTCAGGGATTCCGTCCAAATGAGGAACTGATATTCTTTGCCAACTCCTGGGTCTCTGCACCACTGCACTTGAGCCTTCAAAGATACAGTTCTTAGCTTTCCTACTGGGTAC
>NC_022020.1:5263499-5281628 GCF_000317375.1 Microtus ochrogaster
ACACAGACACATGCTCGTGCGCGTTCATTCAGGCCCTTAGCCATAGTTGATTGTAGCTTGTTTCAGCTTGAGCCTAAATTTAAACCCTGAAAACAGAAAGTGTGGTGTTCAGATAGGCAAAGCAAAGGAAATGACAAAAGCCCACTCTGGATTTGCCTAGTACCTCAAGACACATGGTCCTTTTCGGTCCCTTCCCTCCTTTGATGCCTAGAAAGGCAGGCTCTCCCTTCATGGGACTGAACTAGGTCCTCTACATTTGGAAGACAGTTGTGTAGCTTTGTCTGAGGGGCTCTAGCAATGCGACCAGGATCTGTCCCTATGGCGGGATGTCTTGCCCAGCCTTGATGCAGGGAGAAGGGGGTTGGTCCTGTCTCAACCGAATGTACCAGACTTAGATTCCCCATGGGAGGCCTTACCCTTTTGGAGGAGTGGGGGTGGGGTGGGAGGAAACATGGGAGCGGGAGGCAGGGAGGAGTGGAAGGAGGGATGTGAGGGGGAATTGTGGCTGGTATGTAAAATGAATTAAAAAAATTAAAAAGAAAGAAAGGCAGGCTCTCTCTGTGAGAACTTAGCAAAAAATGAGGATGATTTTCTTATTTTTAGCCCTTGCAGTGACAGGAATAAAAGACTAAGTAAATAAGTAAAAGACAAAGCAAATAAAATGTTCAGATAATACTAAAAGGTGCCTTCAGAACGATGGAACCAAACTGCAAACTAAAATTCAAAAGGTCAAATGTAACTTTTGACATTCCTCTGAGACTTCAAAGCAATGGCACAGCCTTGGTCAGTTCAGCACTTGCAGGCTCAGCCAGGAGGCGAGGGAAGGTGCCCTGGGCCCACAGCAGAGCTCTAAAGGAGAATCTGGGATCAAGCAGGTAACTCCCTGCACAGCTGGCACTGAAATCCTGACTTCAGCTTCCACATCTGGGCAGCTGCAGTGCCTCTAGTGTAAATCTTCCATGGTATAGGTAGATTTTTTTCATTTACTGAACATTTTGAAAACAACTGCTAAATTATACTAGTTTTACTTGGGCTTACGTCCCAATGCTGTTGTTACAGATGAGTGTGTAAATACCTCGTAGGCTCTTCGACTGCAGAAATGAGCAATAGAAGTAGCCTCTGAGGGCTGTGGGAAGAATTCAGCATGATAATTTATGCAAAGCAGAGAGCATAATGATGCTCGACAGAATATGGTTTTAATTTTTAGTAATAAAAACAATATACAATGACTGCAGAAAATGCATCCAAGTGTTATAAAATAGCAATTATCTATAAATATATCCAATATAGTCACTGAACACTTGCAGTGTATTATATATTTCTCTAAATAATATTATGTGAAGCATTTTTATGAATTTTTTCAATTATACAAATATTAAGAGAAAACTTCAATGAACACTCTTATATTTTCTTCCCATAGTCCATAATTACACATACTTTACAGTATTTGCTGTGTGCACGTCTGTGTGAGTGTGTGCAATGTGTGTGTGTGAGTAAGTGTGTGTGTGTGTGTGTGAAGATTTTTCCAATAATGTTCTTATTTATTGTCTTAATAAATGTTCTTATTTATTAATGTGTTATTTATTGTCTGGGTGGCTGTTTAACGATACTAATTTCAACTATAAAATGTAAGGAGACTGTGAACAAAAACAGCCATGTACATTATATTTAATCATAACATTTTGTGTATAAATATTTCAACATCTAGCTCCTAAAAATAAGAGTATTCTGCCTTAAAATCATAATACAATTATCACACATGAATACCCATTATTTTTTGTTGGTGTCATTTTTAAAATGTCTTGATTTTAGGTGTATAGGCGTTTTTGCCTACCTGTATGAAGGAGTACCACATGTGTGCTTGGTACCCATAGATGCCTAAGGACCGGTGCCCTGGAGCTGGAGTGACAGATGGCTGTGAGTTGCCATGTGGGTGTTGGGAACCTAACCTGGGTCCTCTGTGAGAACAAGGATTCTTAACCCCAGAGCTATCACTCTAGACCCTCCTTGATGTCATTTAACGTCCAATTTCTGCTCAAAACTTTAAGTTGTTCCTCAAGTGACTTTGTTCTGCTTTGTTTCCCAAACCAGTTCAGGATGTTACGTTGATGCTGTTGTTCTAGGATGTTTGCACCGCTGTCACCCCAGGCATGTGACTTAGTGATGGTGCACAGAAAAACGCAATGAAGGCATCACTGTAGCCGCCCTTGGTCTGCATGTGAAAACTGTTTTCTTTCCTTCTGTTACACAGCCTGCTAAGATGGGAAGTTTAGTGTGTTAACTTTCACCTTTTCTAGTTAATTCTGAACATTAACATTTCTTACAGGATAAGAAAATACCCAGGTCTAGTTTTACATATAAGCAGGCTACTTTTCGAAAGCAAGCATGTCTGGATAGCTGGTCCATTCAGCCCATCATCTTCCTCGGACTCTTTCCCCCAGAAAACATTTCTGGTCTCAGGGAACCAGCTCTTTCCCAGTGTTCCTGTGCTTCTCCAGAGTTCTTCCTTGGTCTTTCAGTCTTCTGTGGCTCCTCCCACGGAGCAGAGGACTCTCCCTGCCCAGGCTGTAGGTTTTTCTCCGAAATCAGGAACTGGTGATTGTGTTTTGAGTTATGCGATTTTTTTTTACAATCTTTTAACATAAAATTCTGTTAATTTTTGCCAGATGATGTAGGTATTAATTAGGCATCACTCTGAGCACTAACTAGCACCGTCAGTTTAAGGCTGGTGATGCCATATCCCTTAGGAATCCTGTGAAATTCTTACTTTAAAATCCAACAATCCAGATAACCAAAACTGCACAAGTGGCCAGGTGACAGGCAGCAAGCAACAGACCTTTAAAATGGTGTTCCTGAAGACTGAAATAGCACAGGAAGCGTGGACTCGAACACACAGGTGAAACCTGGTGAATACAGCAGAGGAAAACTGGTAAGCAAGGAAAGACAGAGCCAGGGACAAGGGTGCTTGGCTCCTAGGTACAAAACCATCAAAGAAGAAAAGGGGATTAACTCATGGACACTTCTAACTTTCGATCTGTACCACGCATTTAATATCAGTACTATTTCAACATATGAAAAGTCTGGCAAGAGTCAACAAATACATACCACAGTGTTTAATAATTCTCTATTTCCTTCTGAAGACTTTCAGGCACATTCTATTACAATAACATGGAGAACTATCCCATTTTTACTAACAATCCCCTTGACAGAGCTTATCAACACCTCCCTTAGGCATGATGATAAGTGTAGGAGTTGCCAAGCATGCAGCAAACTCCAAGTCAGTTCTCTGCCTTCGTTGTGAACAGTCACTAAAGAGCATCGAGCACTTGAACCTGGCACTAAACTTGGCATTAAGATAGCTCGCCCTGCAGACCTGGGCTCAGACTACAGAGCTGCATAGCTAATGACTTGTGATCCATAGACTCATCTTTCTTCCAATCACATAGCAAACCGCCTGGACCCAAAGCCAAAGGAATTTATGGTTTTCTAGGGAAACATGATATTCACTTTGACAGTTTCACATAGCTTTTACCCGAAAACAGACGAAGAGCTGAAGTTTCTCTTCAGTCACCTTTCCTGGGATCAAGCCCTTTGATGGAAGGAGATCACTGGGAATCCATCCCTAGGCCTGAGGTGTCAGAGGCAGAAACCAGACATCCACATTCAGCTCTTCAGACCTCTGGGAAAATCCCTAGCATCGCTGCCCTCTCCTACCAGTCTCGTCCTCCCTGTTGGTCTCTAATGCCAGCACGGTGCTGACTAGCAGCACCCAATGTGTCTGGAAGGGCAAGAGGCACGGCAGAGAGCCAGCTGGTGACGCCAGTTGAGAGCTCCGGTAGGTCTCACTAGGCTCCGGCCACTCTGACCTGTTTTACCCCTGCTCCTGCTGGCACCTAAACATTTAACATTTTGAGTTAACATTCATGCTCCATTCTTCCCTAGAATCCTGAAGAGTGGGGTCTTTGTTTGCCTCATTGCTCCATCATGAACACTGCCTCCCTGCCCCCAGATGTAGATAGTCCTAGTGTCAAAGTATCTACAGTGAGAGTTAAACAAAGAAAGGAAGCATAAAATCCCGCGGACTGCAACCAGACACAATAAGCAACGGTCAGCGTGTGTACTCAATGACCTAAATGGCCCACACTGAATGGAGTCATTAGGTGCGGTGCAGACACAGACACAGAAGGGCAATTGGTTTTTCTTAATTAGGAGCCCAGAACCGAGTGACCCTCAGAAAGCAGTGCAGTTCAATGTAACAGACGGGGCTGTGAGGCAGAATGGGAAGGAGCGTCTAGTTGTGCATCCCAGACACCTACTCAGAGAGAAGACATGGCTTGTAGCATACTCAGGAATATGATGTGGTCAGCCATGGAAGGCTGGGATGCTGAGGAAAGGGTGAGGTAGGCGAGGTTGTACAAGCTATGGTGAAAGCAGAGAAAGTTCAGCAAGAGCCCGAGGCTCTGCTGGAGAATTCGAGGCTATTTGTATGTTCAACAAGTTTTCTGCAGAACCAGATTCATGCTTTTGAGAAACAACTCTTGTAGACATCGGAGAGTTGGAAACGGGAACAAAGTAGAAAAAAAAAAAAAAAACACTTGCCATATTGGAGAGGAGGTCAGCAGCCTGAGTGACGGCAATGACCATGGGGACTGAGAGGTATCAATCCACATTAGGTAGAATAGGTAGGACTTGGTATTAGAGTAGGGAGATGTCATGAGGGGAACAGCTATGGATTAAAATAGCCCAGACAGCTGCTAGGTTTTGTTGTGACAACCGAGAGGAGCTGATACAGCAATGTAGGAACACTGAAGCACACTCGTACTGAAAGAAACACTTCAGACTTAGGTAGGGTACATCAAATACATCTCCTGGGATTTTCAATAAGGGTCTTCACTGGGTTCTTGGATATGTAATTCTGAGAAGAAAATTTTGTTCTACTCATTAAACGATGAGTACTCAATATGGTACTGGAAGATGGTCAAGGAAGTTTTAGACGTGTTGGGGTGAAGATGTTGTCCGCTATTGAGAGAACAAAAGGCAGGCAAGCATGCTTGAATTTTCTTGGCTGCTTAGTGGAAACCTATTGACTAATCCTGTCTCTGGACAAAGATAGCTTGTAACAGTGGGTCCAAAAATAAAGATAGAAAATCAATAAAGTAGGGGAAATAATCCTTAAAGTAACTTTCATTACTGAATAAACATGCCAGCCCCTGTGCTGAATATAACAAGCTTGCTAGCCAGCTTCCTAGTACTATAACAACTAGCAGAAGGAAGCCGTTCCGAGAGAGGGGGGCTTATTGTGGCTCACGGTCTGTGAAGCTTTAATCCATGCTCATTGACCTGCTGTTCCCAGGCGACTGAGAGACAGGACATCCTGGGCAGGCAAAGAGAAAGGGTTCAACAATGTCCTTTGCAAGGGTAGAGCCCTAAATAAGCTAACTTCCTGAGGTTTCCTAGCAGTCCCACCGTTTAGAGACTGAGCTTTCAACACGTGGACATGGAAAGACATCCAGGATCCCAGTGCAGCAATCACCGTACCATACGCTGTTTAATTTCTACATAATCGAAATACAGGAACACATGGCTCGCGACTTTTAAAAAAGCTACCTGTCCCAAGGAAACAAAACAAAACAAAACAAAACTGTGGCTTGAATAGTTCTGTGACCCTCTGAATTGTCCACCATAGAAGACAACAGTCAGTAGATATTAAAAATATGAAATGTGCAATCAAGGGTAAATTACCTTAATATTAATTCAATTTTATGTCATTTTAATTCCTATATAATAACAAACAAAGGATGTGTTCTTGGAAAACATTTTAGAATGTTTAGAATGAACTAAATACAGATTAGTTTTGATGAAAAATTGGTAGATGCACTAACACATGCTCCAAGTGTTAAAATGTATACTGCGTTGTGAAGACAGCATGGAAAATATAAAATATCTCAATTGCTTACATAAATTGCATTTGAATGACATTTTGGATATAACAGGTTAAATAAAGTTATTAAAATTAATTTCATCTATGTTTATCTCTTTACTTTTCTTACAAAACTACGGGGGGGGGGATTAATTCCCAAGAGTGATAGCCACAGGTTCCCCCCTCACCGGCGTCAGCCTGGGCAGTCACAGTAAGCACGTGCTGGTTTGCGCCATTTCTGGGGTGGACTGACCCTCTCCAGTGCCCAGGACCAGCGGGTTTTCCTGTTTGCCTTTTTGAACTCTGTTTTCTCTGCGCCTTGGAGAGCCAGAGGCTGTGATGTCACTGTATAAACAGAGGGAAGGGTGGGGGCGAAAGAGCCCTGGAGAAGAGGGTGGAGGAGGCCGGCTGGAGGATGCGGGTGGGGAGGGAAAAGGTGGCTAGGTCTAGAGCGCAGTGACTGCAAGGGACTTTGCCCTCCCGTTTAAGAAGCAGGGAAGTATCCCTAGTAAACTAGGGGGCGGGGAGGAGGGGTTCGGAAAAACACGGGTCGCCTAGAGCTAATTCCCCTGATTAAAAATGCATTAGTTTGGAGGTGTCAGGGACACGCAGCTGTTTTCAAGGCAAGCCTGGCTCCAAGAGGTCCTCCCCGGCCGGGCCGCCTGGCGGCTCCATCCCGGGCTGGATGTCAGGGAGCGCAGCCTGCCGACGCTTGTCCTCTCCCTGACAGGGCCCTGGCCAATGTCCTGCTGCTGAGGGTCGTGGTAATTTACATCCTCTCTGTGTACATTAACTTATCTGCAGCCGAGCTGGCTGCACCCTTCAGTCAGCCTGTCTCCTGTGCAGCCTGGGAGACTTCCCGCGACCCACCGACGGCCGGGGAATGCAGGGGGAGCTGGCCCCGTGAGCTTCCCAGCCCTGGGAACAGAAACCCACTCCTGGTTCTAACCCGGGCCCGCAGCCCCGCAGCCCCGCAGCCCCGCAGCCCCGCAGCCCCGGGTGATGGGTCCCTCTGCAGGCCTGGCCTGGGGGACTAGGAGGGGACAGCCCGGACAGGGCAGAGGCAGGCGGCTAATTCATGACTCATGACTCATGGGCAGACTCCTCTTCAATGACAGCTGGGACAGTTCCTGGTTATTTGTAGCCCCCTCCCCTCCCACACTCCCACCCCGCTTTCTTTTCGCTGTATTAAACAGTCATTTGAGGGTCATTTCATACCGGTTATAGGTTCCACGTTTTAATTATGCTCTAAGTTTCAATGGGGGCAACAGGGAGTGGAGGAGGAGGCGTGGAGGGCAAGAGGGTAATCGTCTCTGAGAACGCGTGCACTTTTCATAACTCTTTCTGGGTGACAGGCCCAGGGTGCAGGCTTGGCAGCCTGATGTTCTGTCTCAGCACAGGCTGAGCCCTCTTCCCTGACACCAGTGGTCTTCCCCGAGACAGGATCTGGCCCTGTTTGGAGGCAGATGTTGGATTTTCTTCTCTCCCCTCTGGCACCACACTAATCATTCTCTTTAATCACTGGGGCTTTTTAATGAGGCCAAGTAGGTATTTATGGAGCCGTCTACCCTTTAAATGTAGACGTTTGATAAGTCGTTTATAACTTATCGTGGGTCAAGCCAGAAGAAAGGAAGTGAGAATAAAATAGAGCCTGGAGCCTGCTAAGAAAACTCAGGCGTATCTTTACGTGCTAGACAGTACCAAGCCCTTGTGACAAATGTTCAATCCATCAAGCATTAGCATCAGGAACCGCCAGGGTCTGTCCTGATTTGGTGAAAATCCCCTGGCTGGCATTCCTGAGTTTTGTTCTCTCTCCTTGCTCCCTTGGCTCCCTCGTGAGTTCTTTGGACATCATTATAAACTTCCATCCTAAGGCCAATTCCACAAAGTTCCTCAAAGAATGCTGGTGGGATATGAAATAAAAGGTCTGGAGAAAAATAAAGCTCAGAAAGTATGATACGCCATTGCAGAGGATCATGGGCTCCACATTTTAGCCCATGTCAAAGTTAAAACTGGAGTTCCCAGCAGCCGAGGTCAAAAGTGTAGTTACTTTGTTAACTCCCAAAACATTCTGTTGCTAAATACACCACACCTTTCTATATGACAACCCCCTTCCAGGGAGGCAGCAAACAGTATATTGAGAGATCTTACAGAGTGAGAGGCTTGCCGTGGCTAAGGTTAAGTGTGAGTTAGATGCATAGTCATCACCCCTTACAGAATTCTCTATGCTTCCGACATTTCTATTTATTATTAATAATAATGCAGCTAGTAACAATCATCAATAAACAGGATTTTACTTATGTGTTTCATGCAAGGCCCTGAGCATATAAAGACGCAGCAGCATGAAGCCCCTAGTCTAGGTCTGCTAGGCCCTCGAAGCTTTGTTCCTTTACAAACATAGGGCTAGCAATGCTAAGACAAGGGAGAGCACCAACAAAGATGCTGCTAGACCTCAGTGACCAAACAATGGCGTGCATAGAAGAAAGCAGGGGACTGAACTGCTTCCTTTGTGGAAACTAAAGGAAATACAGGAGGCATCATAGACACCTCGTTCAAATAACAATGAACTCTCTTCTTAAAATTATACCTGTGTAACAGTGACAGATTATATATTCTGCATCATAAAGGACTTACTGTGCATGTAAGTCTGAGTGAGAAACAGGAGGAAGGAACTTTTTGAGGCAGTTAGCAGGAGCTTATACTTGTAACTCATGAGACCACGGCACAGCACTCAATATATTCTCTAAGTAATACACAACTTCCAAGAATTTCTTCTTAAAGAAGGAAATGCTAAGAGAAAGTCTCAGCGGACTATGAAAGGGTACCTGGATGCCTGCTACACCCCACCCTGACGGACACACACACATATACACATATATACACACTTATACACACATACACACACGCACACACACGCGCGCGCGCACACACACATACACACACGCACACACATACACATACATACACACATGCACACACACACACATACACATACGCACACACCAATCTGAGATCCGCTGGAGTGCACCAAGGCTTGAGGGAACCAACAGTGTTTGTTAAAGAGTTACCGTTTCTCGTGCCAGTGATCCTAGAAGCAGACTCACATCACCCTGAGGTTCAGGCCCCCAGCTCAGCCCGCACATTCCAGTCCGTGCTGTGGTCCTTCCAGTCTCGGTCTCCCTGGAAAAGAAATCAAGTTTCATATTGCCCTATTTTACTATAAATACTTGCTCTGAGGTTTATAATCCATAGCCCACATTTTACAAGTGTAAAAACTAAGTCCCCTTTGAAACAATTTACAGCAATCGCCTCAAAGATCCACTGTCATACGTAGCAAGGAAACGAAAGCTCTCAGCACCATACCATATAAACAGGGAAGAGCCAATCCTTCTCCTCGAAAATACAGACACATACATGTATACTGCATATACTTTCTTAAAAACTTGTTTTATTTATATGTCTATATAGATTTTTTTTAGCGAAATCAGAAAAGGAGGCACGACTCACGCCGTAAGTGTGGGGGAAATGTATAGTATACTCCCCTCCTCCTCTTGTGGGACCCTGACACCCAGCCATGTGCCTCTGCCACAGTCAGCCACTCGAAGCCTATGTGCTTGTCACCCTCTAGTGGATGATCGATGACGATACTAGTCGGCCAACTCCTGTGGGGCACAGGCGGGAATCCCAGTCACCCCAGGCTGGATTATTTTAGAGGAGCTGATGACAGACAGCTGTGCCAAAGCCCCTCAGTCCTGGGCACCTGTTTCCTAGGAAAACGAGCCCTGAGCTCTTTATTCAGCCTGTGTTTACATTTCCTACCGCTGTCCCTTTAAAGAACAATACGTGTTTCCTTAGGCAGCCTTCTACAGTGGGATCGCCCTAGGCCATTGCTTCCCAGAGACTGTTTGCATTCAGACTGGCACTGGAAGGCACTGGAAGCCTCTTTATGTGCAGGCCTACTGAGTGTGCCAACTATTTTCATAGAGAGCTGGCTGAGTGTCAGTTCTGAGCTGAGTGATTTCATCTGTGCCCCCCCCCCCCCCCCAACACCAAGTCACAGCAAAAAAAAATAGTGCCACAGTGTCAGGACTGTCCAAGGACCAAAATGTGACCCTTGGAGACTCTGTTCAAGTTCTCAAAGGTAGAAATGGCACTATACATATTGTCTTAAAGGCTTTAAGATTCCAGCATTAGATTGGAAGATGTAACTTTGTAAACTAACTCTAAAACCAAAGTGTGGGTTTACATTCCGTTCTGTGAAATTCTAAGCACAATAGCAGTTTGCTTTCCCCCACTTCACCAGGTCACTGAAGAACTGGGTTTCTAAATCGGGGTGGGAAGTACATTTCTGTGTCGTAGACTGTTCCTAAGAGGGGAGGATTATGAGTTCAGGAAATACTCTGAGTTCTCAAAGGCCTGCTTTTGTGCAGGCTTGAGTTTGCTCTTGTGAGAACTTAGACCAAGAGAACCCATTCCTCTGGAAGACAGGTTTAATTTTCAGATGATCCTGTTTATTCATCAGCAAAGGGCTGAATGTTTAAAGCCAAGGGTGAACTTGATTCTAAGAGTAAGTAAATCAAGAGCTAGGACATGCAGAAATGAAATGCCCCTCCCCGACCCTATCCATTTGATAGATGGAGAAATTAATGTCTGACCAGGTTAAGCAAAGTTCATGGGGCTCCCTGACCACAGCACTGCCACCAGACAGAAGCCCAGCACCCCATTTCTGGGCCCACACTCTTTCACCCACATCATTGGAGACTCACGGTGGAATGTTCTCAACCATTAAGTCAGTTCCCTATTCCTATCCACAGAATCAAATAGTATCTCGAAACAAACAAAATTTTTAAGTATGGTAAACAATAATGAAACCTAAGGTTTATCTGTTTTATAAACACAGTTCTGTGGCTTTAAATGCATTCACGCTGCTGTGAAACCACCATTGTCAATTCTTAGATGTTTATAAACTCTTTCCCAATTCTGCATCAATCAAATAATTTTTTATTCTCCCCTCTCCTATTTTGGGTAACCACCATTTTCCTTTTGGTGTCTGTGAATCTGAGTATTTTAAGCATCATGTATACATGGCATCATACAATTTTTTTACATGTTTGACTTCCTTCAATTAGTCTGTGTCCCCAGGATTCATACATACTGAAGCATGTGTCATAGTTCTCTATTTTCTTACAGTTGATTTTACTTACTATATAATAAACTGATTGCTACCATCAAATGGACGGAGCTATCTCTTTGTTATGATTTATGAATGATGGATATCTGATATATTTTCTCTCAGAAAACTTTTTATGATACAGGATTATTAACTGTGGCCATAATAGTATACATGAGGCCTCTAGAATTTATTTATCCTCCCCTATGTAAGCAAAATATTTTTAAGATTTCCATTTATTTCCAGTTTTTTGCACAGGTCCATATTGTATGTTGAGCATGCTCTCATGCTTTCCCCACCCTTTCTTTCCTTACCCCACCTCTTCTATTTCTCTCTTTTGTTCCCTTTAACGGCTTCACTCTATCTTAATATATATATTCATGATTGTATACAATCACATAAAATCTAGAAACCACAGATGAGGGGCAATATATGGTATGTGTCTCTTTTGTGACTGACAGTACGACTGATATGATCTTCAGTTGGATTAGTTTCCATGAGAATGGCCAACTTTATTCTTTTTCTGCCTAAGAATGAATTTCTTCATGTATATAAACTGCATTTTCCTAATCCATTTCTCTCTTATCAGACACCTTTGTTGATAGCTCAAAGTCTGTGCCTTTTGAACGTCTTCCCTCGACTTCTAACTACCTTCCAACTCTCTACTTCTGTAAATTGGACCTTTTTAGACTCTATGAAGTCATGTTATGAGTTTCCTTTTTTAATTTTTAAAAATTATTATTATTGTGAGTGTCTGTGCATATTGTTTCTTTGTGCTCGAACTATGTGGGATGTGTTGGAGGTCAGAGCAGCTTGTGACATTGATTTTCTCCTTCCACCCTTTAGTGGGTTCCAGGGACTGAATTCAGGACATTGGGCTGGTGTACTGGTTGAGTCATCTTGCTGGCCTAGGTTTTCCATTGATAATTCCAGTTTTCCAGACTGCCCGCCACCCCTCAAAAAAAAAAAAAAAGCAACCTTGTAGAAAGTATATTCTTCTGGAAGAATAATGTCAGCTAAGGTTTCAAGCAGCTAAGACCCCTTCTAATGCCTCAAAAGCAGAAGGAGTCTGCTGAAGGAATATTATGTAGTTCGTGGAATTGCTGCATGTCTGGAAACAGGCTTGGCAGCCCAAACCTTGTCCAGAACTGACTAAGGAGGAAACAATGTGAAGATTGCACTGTGCCAAGCAGTGGAGTCCTGGCAGCAGAGTTGCCAGGATTTCACTGTAACCAAAGTTTGCAACCCCGGCTGCCCTCCAAACTGGGGTCCAGTAACCTTGCCCACAAACCAGATTTGGTGCGGCCTTCTCCTCAAAACAACACAAGTCTCACACAAGTTAAGTGATTGGTCAGGCACGGTCACACTCCTGTACAAAAACAACATGATTGGGAGGTACTGTGATATTTTTATTACTTGAGAAAAGTGGAACAAAGACAATTCTTCACTCACAGAAAGAATATTCAAATGTCACTGAAGGTGAAGAAAATGTCTATCACCTCCAGAAAGAATCAGACAGAAAAGGGGATAAAATCCTAGCCACAATGGTTAGATGAACAGAGATGAACTTTTCAGACAGTTTCCAGATAAACCTAGTTCTTCCTGTATTATACCTACCCTGTTTCCAACACTGTCACACCCACCAGGGAGAAAGCAGAGCAAGCTGGCAAGCATTCAGCTCCAGCCAGCGCTGCATCATGGCAAGACTTGATCCAGCCTAGACAGGGAAACCAGAGCTCACGGACAATGGCCATGACCCCTGCAAGGACAGGAAGGTGCTGTAGCTGGTACCTAGATATCTGAATTATGGTTCTTGAGTTAATTCTGGATACTTACTCTTATACTTTAATAATGAAAGTTAAGAAAAGTATGCTTATGTTTCAAAAGTGTATTTGTTTTAGAAAAGAAGCTATAGATGATATATTAATCTTTTCTTCCATCTTCATATTTTATTAACTGATCCTTACAAATTCAACCAAATACTATTGGTACAGCAGATATATATGTGATAGAAAATGTTCAAAGGTCCAGAGTTCCTGGCTGTAAACTACTGGAGATACCTAACATGACGAAAGTCATGCTCACATTAAAACAAAACTTGGAAAAATCAACATAAGAAAAGTAGTTGGTGTCATCAGAAAAGTGTTTTCTCCCCAGATGACTTAATCTAATCTTGATTGTAAGCATCACAGGATCTCAAAAAGAAAAGAAAAAGAATGAATTGTAAGAAAATTCTGTATTCTAAAACCAATCAGAAAATCCCATCTGTTACCATTGCAGTCAGCAGCTTATCTAAGGTCAATGAAATCCTCCCACTGAGTGGTGCACTCAGATTTCCCCTTAGGGTTAGGCCTGTATTATTCAAATATCTATGATTATATATCCATGAGAAGGATTCATTACTTATACTAAATTTGATGGAGAAAAACATTTAAAGCTGTGTTTCAAGGGTGCCCTGTATAAAACAAATTGATTGGCTTCATAAAATGCTTTTTAACAGGATTTTCTTCCTTTAAGAGCACTATATAAATTTTACTTTTAAAATATCCATAATCTAATATATGCGCTACAGAGAAAGGAGGCAGCAGGGAGAGTTTTATTGAGTAGGCTGAAGTGGAAAATAAAATTGTGGGTTGGGATAGCGTAATGTTTAACTTAAAGTAAATCTTTCAGGTCATCGAATTCCAGGGCTAACAAATACATTGTCTAAAAATGGGCACTTTCCTCATTTCTGGCCAAGGCAGACATAAGTAATCAATTTCAGCAATTTCTAACTGAACCAAACATATACAGTGTCATAATTCTTAAGCAGAGTCTGGAATTTACAGAAGTGCGGTGGGACAGTGGTTACCAGAAGCTGGGGGAAAATGTGGGTCAAGAAAGGGGGGACCTGGAACAATGGCTCCCAAGTTTCAGTTAGGACAGAAGCCTAATTCTGTTCTTCTGCGTTGTGACTGTAGCTGACAATTATATATCATTACTACATATACAATATTATATTTCAATATAATAAAAGGGGTTCAAATGGTCTCAGTACAAAGTTCTGATAAATATTTGAGATGCTGTATATGCCGATTAGCTTAATGGGGTAGTTTCATAATGTGTATTTAAATCAGTACTTCATACTATACCCTATAAACACATGTAATTATTACCTGTCAATTAGATTTACAATAATGGAGCCTGGCCAACATCAAACCTTCACACAGCATTGGCAAGTGCAAAGAGACTATCTGCTGTGTGCATGACTTTCACCTCTAAGGTGCCCACAGGTGGAGACTGAAGATTGTGCCATGATAGATTTGATGGATGGAGTCCTGCTGACACCAGAATGATAACCCAGTCATAGAACACAATACACAGCCAACCACCATCCAGGTCCGAGCCAACAAGTTCACGAGTGGTGATGTTCCAGGGTGTGTGTCACCAACCTTCTGTTTATCTTATGAAAGAAGAGAAATAGACAAAAAGATTCTTATGGCTATGGCTATATATAAGTTAATTTATTGTTCATAAGAGTATTTTTCTTATGATCAAAAGGAGAATGTTAAAGCATTTACTGCATTCAAAATCATGATTAGGATCTGATTACCAACGAAATGTAATGTCCTTAGAAACCATGTAGGATACCCAGAGGTTGAGGCAGATTTATTTTTTAAGAAAAGCTCTTTTGCAAGAATTCCTCTTTGCAGCAGTAACAACGAAAATTCACAATGTGTCACAGTCCTCATGTATTAAAGCTGCTGTTCACCTTCGTAGAAACAGTGGTGACGGGTCTTTACTGGTGTCTTTCTCCTCTGCACGGCAGCGCTTAGCCCATGTTCACATGGGACAGACTTTCAGGTTCAGCTCACAGTGAAAGCAAACACAGAAATTTGATGCTGGGGAGTAAAAAATTTGGGAAAGAGCAAGCAGGGAGAGTGACCAGGGTCTGGGTACTATTTCTAGATTTTTCCCCCTAAAATGCAAATTTTGTACATTTTAGTTAAAATATAATTACATCACTTTCTTCCTCTTTTTTCTCCCCCCACTCATTCCAAAGTCCCCTCCCTCCAGCTCCTCCCATGACCCCTAATCACCTCAAACTCTCAACCTCTTCTTCCCTGCTGCTTAATATACACGTATTACATACATATACATATATACAAACAAACATAAACATATATAAAATATATCAAAATAACCTGCCAACTCTGTTTTTGTCTGTGTGTATATAATTTCAGGGATGACCACTTTGTATTGGACAATCAATTAAGAGGCTACTTCCAGGGGCTGATGAGGACCTGGATCTCAGCAGAAAATCAGCTACTGGCACTCTGCTAGGCCAGCACAATTCCTTAGTAGATTCTAAATCCTATACCCGGATAGATGGAGCTGGCACTGAGCACCAAAGAAATGTCTCTTTCCAGCCATGGGAAGCTTCAGAGCAACCCCAACTGGACACTATGCAGCTGTCAGCAGGGATGGTGGAAGCTCAGCATGCTGACCCTGAAGGGTGTGAGCCTCCAGGTCACACACCTGCACATACAACTACAGCGAAGATGGCTGCTGAGAGAGGAGAGGTAGCTTCTCCAGGGCTGACTTTTATTTCTTTTTTATTTTTAATTATCAGTGCAACTCATGCATTGTTTTTAACAAATTTTATTTATAAGTTTTTTTAAACAAAAAAAAAAATATAGCAAGCATTCCATTCTCCCTGCTTACGCAGATGCCCACTCACACGCAGATCTCTCATCCTTGGCGGCCAGTTCTAACATTTTCAGCTATCTCTCTGTCTATGCTGATTCACCTTTGCGTTGTTAAACAACACAGGTGTGCTTGTAGATTTATCCATTTAGACGTTGCCATTTATAGCAGTAGATATAAACTTCTTTACATACTCATTTTCCCACCACCCAACTTTGGTTAATGATTATCAATACCATGAGAACATTGTTTACTGTGCTCCTTGATCTCCCGTGTTCTTTTCCTCGTTGTTCGGTCATTCCACACGTGTGTAACACTTTTCAGTCATTCTCACCCCCATTTCCCGATTCTCTCCTCGTCTTCCCTCTGCTCTTAGAACTGTTCCTCCGATCAAGTCCCTGTCCTAATATCAAACCTTCTTTTTGTGTGTGACCCACCAGGTTTTAGAGTTTCCAGTCTAAGTGTGAGGAAGAAGTTGCTGAACTTATCCGCTAGTGGCCACATCACTGAATACAATTCATCGGAAGCCTCCCAGGGAGGTGTCCATGCTGACATGTTGACAAGTCCGGCCTTGTAGAGGTTTTGTGCAGATAGTCTCAGTTGCAGCAAGTTCACGGGCGCAGCAGCTCTGTCATATCCAGACATTTTTGTGCTGGGCATCTCTGCGTCCCCGGTTTCTGTGATGTTCCCTGAGCCCTGGAGACGGTGAGATAGACATCCTGCATCAGCTGAGCTATCCAACATTACTTACTCTAGACACCTGGCTCAAATGTAGGTCTCTGCATGGTGTCACCTGCTGTCATGATGTCAGCAGCACTAACCTCAGATGGCAACGGAGTGCTGGGGCTAAAATGTGGGAGCACCCTCAGACGTCAAATAGCAAACTTAATAATTGTTCTTTGACTTAACTTTCTGCCTTGCAAAATTTTTAAATTTTTACTTGGTTACTTCATATTTTCATTTATTTAATTATTTTCAATGCTCTGGGCTTCTACACTCTCCAAGAGCTCTGCCAATCTCTTGGTACAATCTTCCACCATAAATGCTAGACAGTCTTCTATTTCCTGACCTTTCCCGGAATTTACTAGCCGTCGGATGGCCCCCTGTTCCTGGCTTCTCTAGTGAAGATGGTACACATCTCCCTACCCCATGCTCCTTCCTCCCTTCTCTTGTCTTCAGTACAGTTTTCACCTCTGTGTTATTGTGATTCTTCTCTCCAAAATTTTGTGTCCTTCTTCTTGGACTCCTGTGTTTCATCATGATATCCGTCAAGAGCTTCTTGAGAAAAAAATGCAGGAGAAGCAACCTTTTCTAAGACTTTACTTGTATGAAAATACATTAATTCAGCGATTTTTCTTGATTGATTGGTGTAGGAGGGTCTTCTGTCTATATGTTGCTTTCATTGGTTGAATAAAGAAAACTGCCTTGGCCTTTTGATAGGGCAGCCCTTAGGTGGGCAGAATAGAAAGAACAGAATGCTAGAAGAAGGCAATGTAGCAGACGCCATGATTCTCTGGCCTGAGATGGACATAAGTTAGAATCTTCCCAGTAAGCCACGACCCTGTGGTGATACACAGATTGCTAGATATAAGAGTTAGCAAAGATGTGAGAGTTAGCAAAGAAGAGGCTAGATATAATGGGCCAGGTAGTGTTTAAATGAATACAGTTTCTGTGTAATTATTTCGGGAGTTAAGCTAGCCAGGTAGTGGGATGCAGCCCACAGCTCCTTTTACTACAATTGATAATTTCACCAACTATCATGTTTAAGTTAAAATTCTATACAAGAGGTAGTTCCAAGACAGGTTCCAAAGCCACAGAAAAACCCTGTCTCAAAAAATCAAAAAATGACTGAGTATGAAATCATTGCCGACCACTGTTCCTCTTCCAGCCCAGAAATTGGCAAATTCATTGTCATCTTTGTTCCTGAAATTCTGAAAGCAATCCTCTATCTTTGGAAGATTTTAAAATATTACTTTTAATCCTAGAATTCTAAAGTTTCACTATGTTGTGCCATAGTTGGAGTCTTCTTGTAACCTTAGGTCGTTGGCTTGACACTTGGTAGTCTCTTTCTTACGACTTCAGGAAGGAAAATGCTGCCTAGAGATGGTGTGCCAGTGTTTCCATAACGATTATTGATAGACTATTGGGTTGCTTTTTTTCTTCTTCCCATAGTTTTAGATTTCCATCTTTGTGTTTGATTCTAATTTCTGGTTATGCTTTGAAATTAGACTTTCTAATTATTTTAAGTCTAGCATAATATTTTAATTAATTTTATACATCCTCAGCTGGTTCATGTATATAGTATCTGATAGTATTGATAATAATTGACTTTTCAGAAGAGCACTTCTCAATT